>NC_056742.1:43042638-43070138 GCF_019279795.1 Protopterus annectens | reverse complement strand
TACCATAAAGATTATTTCAACTCTAATGTAGGTTTACATGGAATGTGGTCATTAAGACCTGGTGGGGTTGCTTCATCCAGATACAGTTGCCACCAAACTTCCTTGAAACTCAACAAGGCTTTGTAGTCACCCCCTCTGGGGTCTATTTTGATTGTTTCTATGATGGCAAATTTGAAATTGTGCATATCACCCATCTTTTCTATATGTCTATATAAGGCACTAGTGGTGTCCTTCTTCCTAATATTATACAAATGGTCATAACTTCATTTCCTAAAACATCTCTCTGTCTTGCCTATGTAATAACTTGAAATAATCAGAGTACAATGTCCACAACTGTGGCAGGTTAGCGCGTAGGTTCAGAAAGATGCTGAAAATAATCTTGAACAAAGGTAAACCACAGCGTTAGCAGGAACCAATCACCAAATGAAAAAATCCAAAGAGATATGATGTAAAAACTCCAGCTTTAATCCAAAATAGACAGGAAAACAGACAGGATGAGCGCTTTCGCTATGTAGCTTCCTCAGATCCAACACATACTCAATAAAAGTCTCTGTAATATATACTTCTCTGAGTGCACTAATTAAGTACTTAAGCAATCTATTAATTATAGCTTTTAAAAAGACATTGCATAAAATCATCAAATATATATATATATGCAAATTCAAGCACTTATAAACACATAAAAACATTGCTTAAAGCATGCTTAATAAAATGTGCTAAATAAAAATACACAATATGAACATATAAAAACTCATATTATTTAATATTTCTCCTTTGTCTCAATTTTGGTTTAATTGAAGCTCTTTCATTCAGCCCATGGTCTTTATCAGCTTTCAACAGAATAATCCATTCTGTTTCTTTTGCTTCAGTATAGGTTTTTATATCACCTCCCCTTGGATTAGGGACTATTACTTCCAATACTTTGAATAAAAATGTGTGCTCAGAATCATGAGTTATAAAGTGCTTAGCCAGTGCATTATGTAGAGTGCCCTTTTTCATATGATACACATGCTCCCTCATTCGATCTCTCAGTGGGCGATTGGTTTTGCCTACGTAGAATGAGGAACATGATTGACAGATAGCTAAATATACGACATGTGATGTCATACAGTCAGCATGGGCATATATATTAAATGTTGTTTGCAAATCAGGATGAAAGAAATGCATTGTACTGTCAATAAGTGAACAAAAATTACAGTTGCCACATGACTTAGTGTAACCTTCATGTTTATCTTTACAGCTAGACGTAGGGGAGCAAAGCCTTCTTTTTAAATTATTCTTATTTCTATATAGAAATTTGGGTTCATCCCCAACAATCTGCTTGAGATCATTATCTACATGTAGAATGTCCCAGTATTTACCAATCACTTCCCTAAGCTCTGAATAATCAGAAGAATAATATGTAGATAATTTAACATGTTCTTTATGCTTCATACTTCTATCAAAATTATCATTAAAATTTCTAGGCCCAAAATAAGGTTCTGCCTTTGAGGAGCGTAATTGGTATACATCATTTAGTTCTAGATTAATTTCAGTAGTATTATATCCTCTGTCAGTTAATCTACCTTTAAGACCCATTAATTCACTTTCAAAGCCTTCATCTAACGGGTTCAGCCTAGAGGCTCTAATAGCTTGGCCTCTCATAATATTTTTAAAAACATAATGCGGATGCATACTAGATCTATAAAGAAGGGTATTTGTATAGCATGACTTCCGATGTACCCCAGTATTAATGAGATTGTTATCTAGCCTCTCAATGTATAAATCTAAAAATTCAATTTTATACAATGAATAGTGCATAGTAAATTCAAGATATGATGTAAGATCATTCATAATAGTATACATAGATTGAAGTTCATCCAAAGAGCCTTTCCATAGTAAAAACAAATCGTCGACAAAACGTCGATAGAATATCACATGTTGTTTAAACATATCATTACAGAATAGGACATGTTCTTCCCAATATGCAAGAAACATGTTTGCGTAGCTATTGGCACAAGGTGTGCCCATAGCTATGCCCTCTCTTTGCTTGTAGATGTTATTCATAAATGTAAAGAAGTTATTCTCCAGTACTAGCTCTAAAAAATGCACAATCAAGTCAATGGATACAGCAGAATAGTCACTATGTTGCTTCAAATATTCTGTAATATAACTTAATCCCAGTTCATTGGGAATTACAGTAAAAAGAGATTTTACATCAAAAGTGACGAAAATGTACTCCATTGTAATTGTAATGTCCTTTATACATTCATAAAAATCAATTAAAAATTGTTTAGAGTCTCTCAATACCATCATATTAGTATTCAATACAGACCTGAGATGTTTTTCAACATAAACAGAAAGATGTTCTGTTACCCAATTCCGACCTGAGACTATGGGTCTCATAGGAGGGTCGAGTGGGTCTTTATGTATTTTGGGTTGTCCATATATGACTGGTATGACTGGAGATGAAATAATAAGATAACCAAATAGGTCTTTATTTATTAAATTACTCTTAAAGATGTCATTAATTGTCTCATGCACATATTTAATAGTATGTTGTACATTCTGCATAGAAGCGGATATGTAAAAATCATCATTTAACATATTTTCCATTTTCTCTATGTAATCAGACATGTTCATAACAGCAATTTTACCCCCTTAATCCGCAGGTCTTACTATAATATCAGGGTTATTCTGTAGTTTTCTGAGACTTAATCTTTCTTTAAATGTTAAATTGTCTCTTTTTCTAGCTGTTTTTTACTACTGTGATAAATGTGTAACTCTTCTTCAGTAAGTTTCATATAGGCCTCCACTAAAGGATGATTTGATGGTATAAATTCACTTAAATTCTTGAATTTATGCATTTCCTTATTATTTAAGTTACTATTACAGTCTTTATATATTAATTTAAGCATAATATTTCTACAGAATAATTTAAGATCTAAAATAGTGTCAACTAATTGACTTTGACATCTAGGAATGAAGTTCAGTCCTTTACTAAGTAATGTCATGTCATCATGTGTCAGTATAATATTAGACAAATTGTGGATTAGCGTTTGTTTGTCCACATCTTTTTGAGTGTCTTCTGAGGTACATATTCCTCTGATAACTTGCTCTTCTGTCTTCCCCTGCTCATGGAACGTGATCTGTATGGGCCCTTCTCTGTTCTCACTGGCAGGGGAAAAGACAACTGGAGTGGTTCATCAGGAACTAGCCCTTTAGAGTTTATAGTTGTTTTAGGTCTAACTACGATGTTCCATGAGCAGGGGGAGACAGAAGAGCAAGTTATCAGAGGAATATGTACCTCAGAAGACACTCAAAAAGATGTGGACAAACAAACGCTAATCCACAATTTGTCTAATATTATACTGACACATGATGACATGACATTACTTAGTAAAGGACTGAACTTCATTCCTAGATGTCAAAGTCAATTAGTTGACACTATTTTAGATCTTAAATTATTCTGTAGAAATATTATGCTTAAATTAATATATAAAGACTGTAATAGTAACTTAAATAATAAGGAAATGCATAAATTCAAGAATTTAAGTGAATTTATACCATCAAATCATCCTTTAGTGGAGGCCTATATGAAACTTACTGAAGAAGAGTTACACATTTATCACAGTAGTAAAAAAACAGCTAGAAAAAGAGACAATTTAACATTTAAAGAAAGATTAAGTCTCAGAAAACTACAGAATAACCCTGATATTATAATAAGACCTGCGGATTAAGGGGGTAAAATTGCTGTTATGAACATGTCTGATTACATAGAGAAAATGGAAAATATGTTAAATGATGATTTTTACATATCCGCTTCTATGCAGAATGTACAACATACTATTAAATATGTGCATGAGACAATTAATGACATCTTTAAGAGTAATTTAATAAATAAAGACCTATTTGGTTATCTTATTATTTCATCTCCAGTCATACCAGTCATATATGGACAACCCAAAATACATAAAGACCCACTCGACCCTCCTATGAGACCCATAGTCTCAGGTCGGAATTGGGTAACAGAACATCTTTCTGTTTATGTTGAAAACATCTCAGGTCTGTATTGAATACTAATATGATGGTATTGAGAGACTCTAAACAATTTTTAATTGATTTTTATGAATGTATAAAGGACATTACAATTACAATGGAGTACATTTTCGTCACTTTGATGTAAAATCTCTTTACTGTAATTCCCAATGAACTGGGATTAAGTTATATTACAGAATATTTGAAGCAACATAGTGACTATTCTGCTGTATCCATTGACTTGATTGTGCATTTTTTAGAGCTAATACTGGAGAATAACTTCTTTACGTTTATGAATAACATCTACAAGAAGAGAGGCGTAGCTATGGGCACACCTTGTGCCAATAGCTACGCAAACATGTTTCTTGCATATTGGGAAGAACATGTCCTATTCTGTAATGATATGTTTAAACAACATGTGATATTCTATCGACGTTTTGTCGACATTTGTTTTACTATGGAAAGGCTCTTTGGATGAACTTCAATCTATGTATACTATTATGAATGATCTTACATCATATCTTGAATTTACTATGCACTATTCATTGTATAAAATTGAATTTTTAGATTTATACATTGAGAGGCTAGATAACAATCTCATTAATACTGGGGTACATCGGAAGTCATGCTATACAAATACCCTTCTTTATAGATCTAGTATGCATCCGCATTATGTTTTTAAAAATATTATGAGAGGCCAAGCTATTAGAGCCTCTAGGCTGAACCCGTTAGATGAAGGCTTTGAAAGTGAATTAATGGGTCTTAAAGGTAGATTAACTGACAGAGGATATAATACTACTGAAATTAATCTAGAACTAAATGATGTATACCAATTATGTTCCTCAAAGGCAGAACCTTATTTTGGGCCTAGAAATTTTAATGATAATTTTGATAGAAGTATGAAGCATAAAGAACATGTTAAATTCTCTACATATTATTCTTCTGATTATTATCTACATGTAGATAATGATCTCAAGCAGATTGTTGGGGATGAACTCAAATTTCTATATAGAAATAAGAATAATTTAAAAAGAAGGCTTTGCTCTCCTACGTCTAGCTGTAAAGATAAACATGAAGGTTACACTAAGTCATGTGGCAACTGTAATTTTTGTTCACTTATTGACAGTACAATGCATTTCTTTCATCCTGATTTGCAAACAACATTTAATATATATGCCCATGCTGACTGTATGACATCACATGTCGTATATTTAGCTATCTGTCAATCATGTTCCTCATTCTACGTAGGCAAAATCAATCGCCCACTGAGAGATCGAATGAGGGAGCATGTGTATCATATGAAAAAGGGCACTCTACATAATGCACTGGCTAAGCACTTTATAACTCATGATTCTGAGCACACATTTTTATTCAAAGTATTCAGAGTAATAGTCCCTAATCCAAGGAGGTGATATAAAACCTATACTGAAGCAAAAGAAACAGAATGGATTATTCTGTTGAAAGCTGATAAAGACCATGGGCTGAATGAAAGAGCTTCAATTAAACCAAAATTGAGACAAAGGAGAAATATTAAATAATATGAGTTTTATATGTTCATATTGTGTATTTTTATTTAGCACATTTTATTAAGCATGCTTTAAGCAATGTTTTTATGTGTTTATAAGTGCTTGAATTAGCATATATATATATATATTTGATGATTTTATGCAATGTCTTTTTAAAAGCTATAATTAATAGATTGCTTAAGTACTTAATTAGTGCACTCAGAGAAGTATATATTACAGAGACTTTTATTGAGTATGTGTTGGATCTGAAGAAGCTACATAGCGAAAGCGCTCATCCTGTCTGTTTTCCTGTCTATTTTGGATTAAAGCTGGAGTTTTTACATCATATCCCTTTGGATTTTTTCATTTGGTGATTGGTTCCTGCTAACGCTGTGGTTTACCTTTGTTCAAGATTATGTAATAACTTGCACATTTACTACACTTAGCCAAGTATATGAGCATGTTAGCACTACAATTTCCATGTTTAAATGTAACTGTTGTCTTAAATCCATTGTGAATGGTCATTTGTTCTTTTTCTAAACTATGCAAGCATTGATTACATGTACCACATTTGTGGTGTGTGTTTTGTTTCCTTTCTTTAAACCCTTCTCTTTTGCTGAATGGTGTTCTAACAAGTTTTTTTATATTCCTTCCCATTTTATAAACAAATATCGGTTTATTACCCATTATGTCTAATAATATGGAATCTCCTGAAATCAAATACTAATATTTTCTTAATATGTTAACTACATTTCCTGCTGCTGGACTGTACTGTAAAATAAAAGACCTCTGATATAGAGGTGTCTCATTGTCATTAATATTCCTAACATTTTTAGCACATTGAATCTGATTATTCATGAGACCAGATCCTTAAAAGGGCTTAAATGTTATACCCCATTCTTGCATAACATGTTGTCCTACATTTTGCATCATTTTCAATGGATAACCTCTCTCTTGAAATAATTCTGTTATGAAATTAATTTCTTCCACCATCATGTTAAAATCTGAAGTCATGCGGGCAGCCCGTATGCATTGCCCTTTGAATATATTATATTTAAAGTTTTCAGGATGACAACTGCCATATTCCAAATAATCATTGGAAAAAGTACTTTTTCTATATATTCTGGAATTAAAGCTTCTGCTTTGTTGTATATGTAGGTGTCCAGATAAGCTATTCATTCAACACTGTAGGGAGTATGTAAATTTAAGAAATTCACTACTGTTGTTATGGAATTGTAAGAATGCATCAAATTCTTCCTTGCTGTCATCCCATAGTATGTATATGTCATCCAAGAATCTTGAATAGTGCATGATACTCTTAATACACCAAACAATACACTATAGTGAAGAAATGGATACAAAATATTTGTGTCAGAAAGCACAAAAAAGTTTTAAGGGATGTGGAACATTATCACAAGGGTCTGGCTTACAATTGGCATAGAGAGAAAGGAAAAGGAAAATATGTTAACAAGAACAAGACATTTAATAAAGAATTATCAGGAGGGAACTTCCAGAATAGTAAACAACAATCTAACAATAGATCACATTTTCTGAGGGATGAAATTTTGCAAGAACAACCGTACAGAAACAGTTATCAGCAGCAGTATCAGACACAAATAAGAACCAAACAGAAGCAATGGTGGAAGAACAAACAGTGGTAGAAAACAGAGTGTTAGATAACCATGTGCAACATAATGGCACTGTAGTTAAGGACAATACATATACCTACAATAATTTTAACATTTATAACTTTTCCAGTTTACAAATACACAATTCATACTTCAATTTATTGGCCAAGGGTATGAAATACATACCAAATCCATACTTTGATTTGGTGGATTGTTTATGTGAAGTTTAAAAAATTTGTCAGAAAGATAAATCTTGATGTTCTATTTAAAGACAAGCCAAAAACAGATCAAGTTAATACTACTAAAAACAACATTGATATTATGATAAAGAAAAAAAGTACTTTTATACCCCCTTGTCACCCTATGGTGGACACATATGAGAGGATTGTGACCAGAGAGATATACCAAATGTTTTACAGGATTAAAAAACAAGATTTATAAGTAATCTGATGGAAGATGAAGGGAATATAGTAAAAGCTTTACAAATGGATACAAATATTAGGGTGATGAAGCTGGACAAGGGAGATGGTCATATATGACAGTATTGAATACACCAAAAAAGTACAATATTCTTTATTTCTCAGGTAATTATTAATCAATTTCCATTAATGAGATCAATATAACATATCATAAGATAGATTCATACATAGAGGAATTTCACATTGATGGTAGGATTACCAGTGAAACATATAATTACCTAAGAGTAAAATACCCCAGATTAGCCACCTTAGTGGGCATACCAAAAGTACACAAAGATACAAAAGACCCCACTTTTTGGCCTATCATCTCAGGAAGTAAATCTAAAACATTCCCTATGGGAAAACTTATAGATATATTGTTAAAACACATTTATAACAAGATATCTCATATGGTGAAAGATTCATGGGAGTTTCTTAGTACTTATCCCATAAATGCATGGAAAGAAGGGTTCATTTTTGTTACTATCGATGTTATCGACCTTTTTTCATGCATCCTGAAACAAGCAGGGTTGGATGCTTTTTGTAATAGCATCACCAAACATACCAATTTCAGCTGGGATGAGATATGTTTAATTGTGGAATTTATGCCCACAGTGCTTGGCAATAATTTCATCTATTATGAGGGTGAGTATTTCAGGCAGACCAGGGGTGTGGCTATGGGAGCAGCTTGTACTCCCATATTTGCCAACCTGGTCTTGCTAGATTGGGAGGATTCCATCTTATTTCCCAGTACGTTTTTTAAGAGTATCAAGTACTATTCAAGATTCTTGGATGACATATACATACTATGGGATGACAGCAAGGAAGAATTTGATGCAGTCTTACAATTCCTTAACAACAGTAGTGAATTTCTTAAATTTACATATTCCCATAGTGTTGAAGGAATAGCTTATCGGGACACCTACATATACAACAAAGCAGAAGCTTTTAATTCTAGAATATATAGAAAAAATACTTTTTCCAATGATTATTTGGAATATGGCAGTTGTCATCCTGAAAACCTTAAATACAATATATTCAAAGGGCAATGCATACGGGCTGCCCGCATGACTTCAGATTTTAACATGATGGTGGAAGAAATAAATTTCATAACAAAATTATTTCAAGAGAGAGGTTATCCATTGAAAATTATGCAAAATGTAGGACAATATGTTATGCAAGAATGGGGTATAACATTTAAGCCCTTATAATGGTCTCATGAATAATCAGATTCAATATGCAAAATATGTTAAGAATATTAATTATAATGAGACACCTCTATATCAGAGGTCTTTTATTTTACAGTACAGTCCAGCAGCAGGAAATGTAGTTAACATATTAAGAAAATATTAGCATTTGATTTCAGGAGATTCCATATTATTAGACATAATGGGTAATAAACCGAGATTTGTTTATAAAATGGGAAGGGATATTAAAAACTTGTTGGAACACCATTCAGCAGGAGAGAAGGGTTTAAAGAAAGGAAACAAAACACACACCACAAAATGTTATACATGTAATCAATGCTTGCATATTTTAGAAAAATAACAAATGACCATTCACAATGGATTTAAGACAACAGTTAAATTTAAACACAGAAATTGTAGTACTAAAATGCTTATATACTTGGCTAAGTGTAGTAAATGTACAAGTTATTACATAGGCAAGACAGAGAGATGTTTTAGAAAACAAATTTATGACCATTTGTATAATATTATAAAGAAGGACTCCACTAGTGCCTTATATAGACATATAGAAAAGATGGGTGTTATGCACAATTTCAAATTTGCCATCCTAGAAACAATCAAAATAGACCCCAGAGGGGGTGACTACAAAGCCTTGTTGAGTTTCAAGGAAGTTTGGTGGCAACTGTATTTGGATGCAACAACCTCACCAGGTCTTAATGACCACATTCCATGTAAACCTATTTTAGAGTTGAAATAATGTTTATGATATAGTAACAGTGTATTGTTAGGTTATAAAGATATAGGTGTCAGTAGTAATCACATACATCAATTATATTATATTTTATATTAATTGTTTTAAACATTTTATGTTTAACATAAATAAAACATATCAGAGCATATTATTATATACATTATTCACACCTTTTTATATTCTTTATATTATTTTGGTAGTGTAAGAAGTGAATCTAGCATCTATGTTACAGCTCTATCAGATTTTTTATTACATTTGTACACCAAAGTTAATCTGATGGCTTTGGGTACATCATATTTTTATTCTTTATTTACATTATACATTTTTTGTTCACTTAATTTATTAGCATGCCAACGTATCAATATTAGCAAAACTGCCGGCTGTATATGTCCAGGATAGGATATTTATTGATGTTTTATTCTATTTATATAAGTGTTTAGAAATATGTATATATTTTTTGGAATGAGTTATGTGGTTTGTTAGGGAAACAAACATTTTTTATATAATTTTATACATCTTTTAGAATGCCTTCAACGGATATGACAGATATGGAGTTAGTTGGTACCGTCTGTTATACAGGTACCACTTTAAATGTTTAAATGTTTGCAGCTTTGTATCCATTGGCAATTGGTGCCAAATTTTTAATATAAGATGAATTTAGTTTAACAAATATGTTCTGATGAAGCCCACAGTGTTGTGGGTGAAAGCACTTAGCCTTTGTGGATATTTTATCTGTGGTATTTCATTAATTTTTTATGGAATAAATACATTTTTCAAATTAGAGGTGGGCGTACACTCATTGGTGTGTCCGTGGCTGTGATAACATTTGTCGTTATTTTATTCTATTCATATTCATCTTCCCATTCTATCTTTAATATCCATTTTTAAGGAATCCCATAGTATGACTTTACTAACCTAAACATTATCATTCAAAAGTAAAAAATCCCCGATTTGCTCCTTAAGGTAACTCTTAAACTCTTTTATTTTCATAGCATATACTGGGATTCTATAAATTATCTCAAATGTATTTATATCCCTTACTATATTAATACTTAGTACAATATTATCAGATAAAAGACAAGGAATAGTTTTAAAATAATTCACTTTATTAAGTAAATCTATAGAGGCATACATCCTGTCAATTCCTGTTTGTATCCCATGTGCATAAGAATAATGAATGAAGAACAATGAGTTATCTTCTGCTTTTACTAGTATTTCAACTAAAATGTTATTATTAATCCATCTATTTAGTGTTTTTGCTGATGTCAGTATTTTAGCTTTCTTCTGTTCATTTGTATTTTATATACTAGATATGCAGTTAAAATCCCCTGCTAAAATTAAACTACTATTCCAATGATTTTGTGGTAAATTTAAATAAACCTTAGCCACTCTAGCACCTATTCTAAAAATCCAGTAAAGGACAGTTAATGTATAGATTTTGCCATTATATTCAATTATTCCAAATGTATACATTATTTTAGGATCATTAAAGGATTCCATAACCTTAAGCATTACAGTGGATGTTCTCCAAAGTATAGCAGTTCCTCTCCTCTTTTTTTTAAAGAGGTAGATGTTAACATTACATAACTTAATTTATTTATATGTTGTATATCTTTATCTATCAAGTGAGTCTCTTGCAAGAATGTAAAGTCTTGTTTATTTAATGTTAGACATCTCATTGAAGATTTATTTTTGTTGTCATTATTTATTCCAATCACATTACTAGATAATACATTAAAACTATCCATGCTGCGAATTTATAAAGTGTCCTTATAAAAGATAATGGATCACATTTATCTGCCATGTTTATTTCATTATGTATAATACTCTAATGCATTCCTCTGATACTATCTTAACATTCCAGAATTTTTTTTGAATTATTCTTTTCTACAAGCTAAACTTTTAAATTCAAAAATAACAAAAAAAAAAAAAAAAAAAGACAAATCTACAGCTATAATTGTATATAATGCTAATAATACACAATCAACCAAGGATACCAACATTCCTAGTCTACCTATTGAATAGTCAAACTGCTATTCTATCAATCTACCTGGTAACACCTAAAAATTCATAAAAACACTAGCCAAAAGCTACTATGACTTACAAATAATTAATATAATATTATATATAGGTCAGGATAATAAGATACTATTTATTTTGTTATATACTTTACCATTTAAACACTATTCCTTCATTACTACATAGAAGTTTAAGGATCATCTTCTATTAATCATACATATTTAATAATCCAACAAATAGTATATTACATATTTATCTGTATAATAGTGTATAAGTTACCCATTTAATATTCTTAAATTATTCACTCCTTCAACATTATAATAACTAGATCTCTAAATAAGTAAGTATAACAGAGTGGGACATGGTGAGATAAAGACATCTGTGAACTTACAGGTCACAAGTAATTTTATCACATTAAACTATAGTACAAAGGCTAGATCAATGTATGTATATATGTATCATGTCAAAAGGCACAAACATACTTTATAGCATTAACAATGAGCTAAATTCGTTTTTAAAGTACAAGTGTCTATATTTAAAATTTCTGCAATACTCTTAACACATCAAATATCAAAATATTTAAAAATCCATAAGCTTAATAAACTATTTCATGGAAATATGTACATTACTGAGATCAAAAAGAATGTCTTACTATTTCCATGCAGTCAAAAAAAATAATATGTGCAGTCTATATTGCACAGAATAATTACAAAATATACAACAATTCAAATCACATTCTCCTTTACCTGGATTCAAACATATTGAAAAATCTACTTTACTTTCTATCAAAATGGATATATTGATTCAGCAATACAAATCTCAAGTTTCAGCTTTGAGTGATGAAAGGAGTTATTTCAGGTAGTCTTAGTGAATCTAATAACATACAAAATGCAAAATGATTCAAACTTCACATGACCAAACTTCAAACTTCAGCTTTCATATTATTTTGAAATGTTTTATATGATTTTCTATGTAAATTATATGAGCTCTTGTTCATTCACATTTCTGCCATATACAAGTATATGTACTAGACGGTTTACTATCAAAAACACGAACATCACATACACGAATGGTGATTTACATGACAAATAAATTCGACTCATGCATATTAATAAGCTTGTGTGGTCAGACGCAACAAGGTTGACAATTTCTGTCAATCTTAATGCGTAAATCTCCCATTGACAACCATGCTTTGAGTCGCTGCCCTGTGTATGTCCTTCTAAACTGACGTACACATGAACGTTGACATTCCGACTTTTGCTCCTACCATGTTCGAGGAGGAGGCTGTCGTGTGTTTAAATGTTGACATTTTGATTGTAAACCGTAATAGACATCTTTCTTAAAGCAATTTATTTAAATATTTCTTTCTGTCTTATTTTTCCACTTGTATTTTTCCTTATTCTAAATACCTTATAATTCTAAAATCTCCCATCAAAGAGCTATTTAATCATCAGTTCTCTATTCGAGATTATAGTATGTGTACATATTTCCTTAATTACTGATACTGATGTTTTATTATTCTTGAATAGTAGGTATTACATTCCTTGTGTATATCCATATTATTCATAAGATGTTTACTCATTAATTCTAACATTACAAGCAATTTTGACTATATATAAAATAATTTCTGCTTATTTAATTTGATTATGTGTGTTTTGCCATTATGAATCTTTGTTCTTGTCTAAGCATTACATGGTGACATCAGAATCTGGCTACAACATGTGGAAATGAGAACTCACAGCACACCGCAGCTGTTAATTTCCTCTGTACATTTCTCATTATTCTAAGTTTTTTTAAGCTGTTCTAATCAATAGCAACCATCCAATTTTACTTTTTTAATTAATATGTGCAGTTAATATGTATAGATAAATTTAATAACAGTACCGCATAAACTATTAACATGTAAAATGTCATAATTACTATAGCTTTTGTCTTACCAATTCTTCACTTCTAAGAAAAGAAAGCAAAAGAGGTGTTATTTTCAGTAGATTTCTAATATAAATACTTGAGAAAAAATAGAAAGCTGTATTTCATCTTTGACAGACATGAGTGATTAACTTTGACCTAGATTTTCTTCAGGACAGCTCAAGGTGGGAAAAAAACAGCATTCTGAAAAAAATGGAACCCTGTTTTCTTCTAAAGCTTTCTTTCTAAATGACTGTTGTTTCATAAATGACTCGTGAAAGGAATGTGTTACACAGGAAAAAAGAAAATAAAATCACCTGCACTTTAACACTTCTAATTAGCCTATTACTTAGACCTGACATTCAGTTAACCCAGCAACACACATACTAGGCAATACTGAACAAATAAAATACAATTCTTAACTTATATAGTTTTAAAGCTACCAATTCTATTGCTTATAATATAGTGATATTCTTTTACAGGAAGTATTTGTTCAACATTTAGAAACAGACTTAAGTCCTTCACTGTAAATATATTAAAACAATAAAACTAACCCTTCATATTCCTTATCATGAAAAACATGTTTTTGTTTTAAATATTAATATATATATATATATATATATATATATATATATATATATATATATATATATATATAGATATGTATGTATATGTATATATATATATATATATATATATATATATATATATATGTGTGTGTGTGTGTGTGTGTGTGTGTGTGTGTATATATATACATATATATATATATATATATATATATATATATATATATATTTATATTACAATACTTAAAGTCCAATACAAATCTTTAACTTAAAGGGAAATCTATTGTTTCAGAAAATAATAGTCTTGCAGTGAAAATAAGAGTTTCTTATTTTAGACTTTTTAGTTTTCGAATAAGTTTTCCAAAAATTCAGGTCACGCTGTCTCTTCAGGAATATATATTCAACTCAATTTCTTTAGTATTATTAAGAATTATATTGCTGTTAACAAAAGTTGATGACTTTTCCAGTGTCCTAAATATTTTGCTTTCTTAAGAAAGGAATAATTTCAGCTTTGCAGGAAACACTAATGTGACTTTAATATTGTTCTTTTTAAGTTCCTTGATTGGTGGTAAACAGGATTTTTTTTTACTCGTTACATTGCTGGAAAAGTCATTGTCAAATCTGACTATGTGTTCACCTGTTTTAATAGGTAGGTGGACCATGCAGCTTTTAATATTTAATCTTTTTCTAAGCTGGGCATGAACATAACTTTAACTGAGTGTGATGGTGAGCTTTCCTTCTTAGAAGATGTTCTCAGATATTTATGCAGTCTTACAATTCCAAAAGAAAAAGTTTCTAGTAGATTTATTGTTTTATGTAGCCAGGTGGTTAAGAAGTTTATTATATTGTCTCCCTCATACTTTTCAGGTAACCATAAATTCTAATGTTATTTCATCTCAATCTGTTTTCTAAATCACCAAGTTTTTTCTACAAGCCAGTTATTTTTTTTAAAGAAATTCAGTCTGAGGCTCACCTTCAGTTATTCTTCCTTTATAATCTATACTGCTGATTTGTGCCCCTTGTTTAATAAGAATTTCAAATACTTCCATCTTTTTTCTGGTCTCATCTTTGAAAGTTTCTATTTTGTATCCAGTTTGTCTGTTTTAAGGAATACATTCTGTATACTAGATCAGTGTTTCTCAGCCTGGTACCAGGACTTGGCAGCAATTATACTGCGCTGTGAATGGTTGACAAACACTAGAGTTTCAGAGAGTGAGAGAGCAAGAGACTGCATGCATGTGTGTGTGTGTGTGTGTGTGTGTGTGTGTGTGTGTGTGTGTGTGTGTGTGTGTGTGCGTGTGTGTGAAACAGAGAGAGATCAGAAGAGAATGAGAGTGATGTGTGAGTGAAGGCGTGTATGAGTGAAAAAGTGGGTGTGTGAGTGAATGTGTGCATGAATGAGAAAGTGGGTGTGTGAGACAGAGATTGGAAGAGAGTGAGAGAAATGTGTGAGTGAATGCATGGATGAATGAGCAAGAGAGTGTGTGACAGTGAGGGCACAGTAGCATAGCTACAGGGGGGACTGTTTATGTAAGTAAAAAAAGCTGTTTTACCTTTGCAAATATTTCTTCTTTAAAAACATGACCATTTATCAAGCATGCACAGATGTCTTGCCCACCCATGCAATTTGACTTTTTTGCTGCTGCTGCTGCTGAAGTAAGTTGCTGCCAATGAGTGTTCCAATCCAGTGCTGGGTGCTGCCAACGAGTGTTCCATTCCAATGTGGGGTGTTGCCAATGAGTGCTCTGTTCCCATGCGGGGTGTGTTGATTTTGATTTTCTTATTGCTCCTGCCAAGTGCATTTTTCTTATTGCTACTGCCAAGTCTATCTGTGTGTGTGTGTGTGTGTGTGTGTGTGTGTGTGTGTGTGTGTGTGTGTGTGTGTGTGTGTGTGTGTGTGTGTGTACATCCATACCACCACTTGCAATTCAAGGAATTGTGTCCATAGCTCTCAACTGTCCAAATTTTCACAGAATGTCTGAAATGTCTGACATGTCTCAGTCATACATTTGGCCTGTTCCTCTTAAACTTTGTGGTTTTCTGGCAAATCAGTTAGAACTGAATTCACTAAATAATAATCATTTAAGTTTTAGTCTTCCAGGCTTTCAGTAAATGCATGGTAACACACCATTTTATTCTAGCAGCTTTCTAAGATTATATAAGCAATGTTTAAAATGTGTCCCTGGTTTTGGGTCTTTGCCCCCTCCCCAAAATATTTGGGATTTTTTGCAGATTTTTTTCTGCTGCAAAGCTGAGAGCTATAGTTGAGTGTCAAGGGGATTTTACAAGAAGGTGAAATCTTCAGGAGAAGAGAAGTTTAGTGCTACTTATGCCAAGTCTGTTTTTATTGTTAGTAGCACAACAGGTAGTATGCTTGCTTTTGATGCAGTAGGGTCTACTCCCACATTATGTAGATGGATTGATTATACTACACTGTGTTGATGCTACTGACCTGAGAATGTCCTCCTTTGGTGGAGATACCTAGCAGCTATGAACTTGTTATCAGCTTGTAATCCATTCCCTGTTGCAGTATTACTAGCTTATCATTTTTTAATGTAACATAGGCAATTTATTCCTCAAGGGCAACAGGCACTTTATTTGTAGATAAAACAATGAAATATTAAGTTGTTTGCTAGCAGCAACCTCTTCATTAGTTACAGATCTCTTTAATGTGGAATTAACTGTTAAAGTGCTGTGTATTTACATTCAAAATGTTAGTTACTGTTGGATCTAGTGTTTAGAATTGAAAGATTCAGTACATTTGTCTTTCTTAAATTATATACTTTGCATATATAAATATTTGGCATGTGTATGTGATAAAGTGTATTGCTGACAATTTGGCATCCTCCAGATTTGGGATGGGTATTTATGAGTAAATTTGTTGGGACCAAGCCCTCATCTTATAAAAAAAGAATTTACTGGGCCCCAGCCTCACAAAGGTTGAGAACCCACTGTACTCGATAATATTGACTGGATGTCTTTTTTTAAAACAAGTTTCATGAGTTCCATTTCTAGAGTTACTCATGTTAAAGTCTCTTCTTGTTTAACTAAACAGTTGAAATTCTGACAGAAAACCTATGGCTTTTGAAGAACTTGAAGGTATGCATCTTTTCTCTGACTATTAATGAATAAAATTAGCTAACAAGTACATTCAAAATTTAATTTTTTGATTACATTTTCTGTTAGAGAAAAGTTTTCAGTCACAGAGCTTCTACCAGTTGCTGTTCTCAATTAGCCATCTTGGCCACACCCTCTAAATCTAGATTTTTTTATGTCTAATGGTTAACACTCATCTCATTTGTAGTAAAAATATAAACATATATAATCAGATTTTCATCCTTATTTTATTTTATTTTCTGCACTATTTACATTGTACATAGCTATATAATACCTTGCTGCTTCAATGTATCCCTTGTTAACATTCAAATTTTTATTCATAATGGTGAAATATTTCTTATGCTTTTACAATACCGATGTTTTTATTTTCATGGCTTTTTTGTAATTTAGTTCTTTATTTTTATTTTTCATTCTTTTTCTTTGTTTTATTCTTTTTTTTTGTCTGTTTCCCATATGCTGATTTATATTTTTGCATGTGTCCTTCAAAAGATTCATCCTACTATTCATCTGTTATGTTTGTAGTTCCACTGCTGTGCAGGGATAAAGCCCTGAATACATCAAAGGTGACCAGAGTCGCTTCATTCACAGAATTGATATATGTTGTTCTGTGTCTCATAAAGAAATGCCTGTCATTAAGATAAAAAAAAAAACCGAACTTGGTAAAAGTGAAGCCATTAATACAGAAATATCAATCTGTTTTTGATTATCAGGTTATGCATGTTTAATGAATGTATATACAATGTCAAAAAAAAGTAAACGGTGCAGCTAGGACTCCAGGTGTCTGCAGGATATATGAATCGGAGGTAGAGGAATGAAAGGGCTTTTCCCACCCACCTCTCTTTGGAGAGTGGGGTAGGGTGCCTGTTGTGGGGTCAAGGGTGTAGATAGACATACTCAGTGTTCTCAAATGAGTAAATGTTTTTCTAAGCATCTCTTGGAAATGTCATCACTTAAAAAGCACAAAATGGTTAGGACTGTGTAAATGAATATTTGCAGCATAGAGGTATACAAATAAGTTTGTGCAAAAGAAATACACCTCTAAAACTATTTTTATGGATATAAATGGTAACAGTTGAAAATAACACTCCTCTTCCTATATATCTGGGGGTAGTTCTTAGGGTTGAATATATTTCTGTAGTGATAGGTGGGTAGTGGGAGCAGCAACATTAGGTTTCAAAACAAAATGTAAATCTCTGACTACACCCCTGCATGGGGTATGTACTTTGCACCAGTTTCCATGGTGGAAACATATAAAAAATTTGTAAAGGATCTTGTTTGGTTCATTGGAGGGGCTACAAGCTGAACTTTTTCATGAAAGAGCAGAGTAGTTGAGCAGCATTCCTACTGCAATAATAAATGTTTCATGAAAATATGCCTATTGGTCATGCATGGAGTGTTAGCTCAAAACAAACAAACAAAAAGCTAATCTATCTATTGTTTCAAGCAGTGACAGCCCTTAAGTCCATGTCTCACTTCACCATGGAACTTGCACACCAGAAGGGTGACGTATGGGAATGTTGGGTCAATGTGAGTTAATAAATACAGGCCATCCCATGTGAAAAACACATGGTATTGGTAGGAAAACAAACTTTGAAGAGTATGCTGCGAACACCAATCAGCCCAGCCCACTCATGAACCTCTAGTTAAAAAAAAAATTAAACTCACCCAGTATGCTGCTTGCCAGTTCCTTACCACTAAAATCAAAGTCTTTAAGTCCTTCTCTTATTTATGTATGTATTAATCTTGCTTTATTCCTTCCCAGTTTACTTCCGTTAACATATACTGTCCTGCCTTTACTTATACTATCAAAGTGTTAGTAAAAGGTATTTCAATTCTTGCATTTACAGTTGACCAACAGCATTTTGCGATCTATGCCTGAGAGCTGTCGAAGAATTTGAGTGTGATGGTTTTATAATTTAAGATTAAAAAGATCTATATCTAATTTTATCTTCTTCTCCTTTGGTGCACATTAATTTAAATTTATTGATGAAACTGCATTAATTTGTCCGAAGTCCCTTCCATTTATTGGTGATATATTATCTTTGATTTGTACTCTGTATGTCATATATAAATATTCACTTAACATTGAACTTCTCTCCTTAGTCGGCAACAATGTAACAAATCTAACTGTTAGCAATGCAAATGCCCTTGATTTTTATGCTGCATTCATAGGAAATTCGTTTGAATCCAAACTTAAATCAAAAATGACTGCCTTGTTATTATCACTTTTGGAGTTCATTTGATCCTTCTTGCATTGCAATGGGTCTTTTACATATATATATAGTTCCACCTCCCCCTATAAAGTGTCCTTACATATTGTAGCAAATAGCCACATCACTGCAGGTTCTGCCCAGTGTCTGTATTCTGTGACAATGCTTAAGCAGAAGTACAACTACTGAGTTGTTTTGTTATATTCCGACCCCAGAAATATAGTTCCTAAGTTTGTGCATTTCTTCTCAGTATTCATACTGTTTTTAGAAGTTCCTTCATCTTTCCTACTTATTTCCTGTATTTTTTCTAAAACACTATTGCTGTTCTTGTCGGAATGTTTCCTTCACTATTTTGATAGAATCCACTGTTTACATTCCTCTTCTTTTCCTGTTTCGTAAAGTCACATCCATCTCCCGATGCATTATCACTCTATTGCCCTCATTCTATCTCTGTCTGTCTGGTGAGTTATTGTAACTTTCTTCTCAGTGTTCCATTTCTGTTAATTAGCCAAATGCCAATGTCAGATTTTAGTAATAGTCCAATGGCCAACAAATGTATTTTAGGCTTATGAGAAAGTGCAATTATTATATCATTATATCATTGTAAGGGCTCACTGTCTCAAGCCATTTCAACCAACCATGACTATCACCTTTGGAATATGATTTATTTTTAACTCCTTTTTTAATATCTGTTTTACGTTATTTACTCTATAGCAGGCAAGCTCATAAGCATTCTTCTGAACTGATAATCTGTACATAGGTAGGTGTCTAAGCCTTTACCTAGTGAATCACCTAATATTGTTCTTTTGCATACTGTCTATCCCTCTGTTACTCCCTTCCACTCCATTTTCTATATATGGTTGGGAAATCCTGCAGATTTAGAATTTTACTAAGTTTTCACTATGTTCTTTGGCCCTGCACTGTATCTATGGGGACGACTCTAAAAGACATGCACTTGGTGTAAGTGTCTCACTCTGTTGTAAGACCTATGTAAAAACAGTCTTATAATGGTGTAAGTCACTTACCGTCAGAGTAAGCCTTTAAGAATCTGGCCATATACTTGTGTATAGTCTGATATATTTTTATTCTGTATAATTCAATTACCTTGGTAGCTGCCTTTTTGTGATGTTACCCTTTTCTTATCAATGACGTTTTCTTCCCTGTCCCTTTGGATAACAGTAGGCACAGTTCTTTTTTTACTTCCAGTCTCCATATTTCTTGGAAACTATTACTATCCTAGTTAGTGTGCTAGTTTTGTTGTCAGCTGAAGTTTTTGTTACTTTGTAACTATTAGCGTTTCATTACATTTGCAGAATTTGTGAATAAGCATGAGCCCAACTAGTCTTCTGCCATGACTGGAGAAAATATATGGAATTAGCATAATTCAGTTTCATTGAATGGCTATTTGATAGTAGTTATCTGCTTGTAAAGTGGTTCTTAAGTGACATACAAAGCTAGCAAACTGCTGTAGGAATGCTACACCTATGAACAGTAACATATTGTATGCAATTGTTTGCTTTCTTTAAAACTTTGCCAAGGGTACTTCACAAAAATTGCATATACTTTTATGGATTTAAATACAGGCACTTTCCTAGGAAAATAAAATAAAATAAAATGAAATAAAATAAAACAGAATATTGCCAAGAGCCTGTTAAATGATGACACATTAGAAATTATCAGGATATTTTTAAGACAGAACTGAGTAAAAAGAGCTAACTGTATGATTCGAAAAGTCAGTGACCCAGAAATCTTATTTCTGATAGTTTCTGCATTACAGTTAACCATTCTTATTCTTAGTCTCATTTAACACTAAGGTTTTCTCCCATGGATGCCTTCACAAACAGATTTTGTTTTCTTCTTTCAGGTGGTTCCATATGTTAATGCAGCAGTCAGTGTTTATGACTAATGCTAATTAGACACATGCTCTAGCCAGTAAATATCTGTGGTTTTAACCTTGCTCAGTATTGTATTTCAGATAACTTATCAGCTAAGTAAATGTCTAATCTAGGAGGAAAAAATAAATGCCATCAGAAGGGGTTGATCACATATTCAGTCTTTTGAGATTAGCAGCAGTGCAGATATGCCCAGTGAAGCTGGGTGGTGGGGTTATTAGTATGTTTGTATGTTGATGTGTGTATCTGTCTTTTAGGGACATGAAAAAGGCTAAATTATTTTGTATGTGTGTGTGTGTGTGTGTGTGTGTGTGTGTGTGTGTGTGTGTGTGTGTGTGTGAGCATCTGAATTTGTCTATATTTGTATTTAAGGTGGATGCCCTTGCTAATGAGATGCATGGATACATGGGCTGTTATTTGGATCATTATAGCTGTCAGATCTGATAATGCACTGATCAATTCAGATACAAGGGATAAGAAACTAAGAGTAATGCTACTCAACGCCAGAAGTCTAAACCTCAAGATGCACGCACTCGAAACTCTCCTTAGCATGGAGAACATCGATATCTGTGCAGTAACAGAAACCTGGTTCAGGGCTGCCGAGAGCACCCCAGCACTACCAGGTTATACCTCATACCATGTTTTTCGGCCCCAAAACTTGGACCAAACCACAAAAGGAGGGGGAGTATCGATATTCATCAAAGATACCCACACCTCCAGGTTGGTGGCAAAGCACGAAGCATCAGAGACTATCCATGTGCAACTAACAGTGGGTAAAACTGCCTTCCAGTTTATAGCCTGCTACAGACCACCCTCCCAAACCCAGGAACCCCACTCAGCCTTTCTGAGAACAACTTGTTACCACTCCCACAAGAGGGGAAAACATACTGGACCTGATCATCACCAACATGGGGACTCTATGCTCCAGACCAGAAGTGTATCTCTCACTGGTAAGATCAGACCATAAACTAATCCCACTGGATATTCACATCCCGACCCTACCCCCTGCCCAGAAAACCACAGTGAAAAACTTCTCTAAAGCAAATTACACACTCCTCAAAACCGAGGTGGAATCCTTCAAAGCCCCCGGGCCTGTGGAAAATACGGCCCAGACCACATAATCCTTTATAAACGCATTCTATGAACATCTTCAGGAATGCATGAATCATGTGATCCCAAATAAAACCAAGACCCAATCCTCCAAAGGCAGACGCCCTGTCTGCTGGACCCCAGCCATAAACAAACTATACAATAGAAGGAGGAAGCTACTAAATGATAGAGCAAAATCCCAAAAAGGGAAGGCATCACTGATCAGTATTAGCAAAAAACTATGGGCACTCATAAAATTGTCTAAGGCCAGCTTTGAGAGAAAAATTGCACAGGACACTAAGGATAATCACAAGGCTTTCTTTACTTATGTTAGGAACCTGGGTGGTAATTCCCAGATATGCTCAGAATTAGTCCAAAATTACAAAAAATACACTGAACCCACAGACATTGCCAACATCCTAGCTGACAGGTTCAGTGCAAACTTCTCCCCCCCCCCAACAAAAGGGCAAATATCTATCCCGGCAGATTGCTGCCCCCCTGACATCTCAGATGCTCAGGTAAGAGCCACCCTCTCCAAAGCAAAACACACAGCATCAATGGGACCAGACGGTGTCCCGGGCTGTGTCCTACATGAACTCCAAGAAGAGCTAAACCCAAACAGAAAACTACTGTTCAATCTCAGCCTTACTACAGGATATGTACCCAAAGAGTGGTGTACAGAAACAGTGGTCCCTCTCCATAAAGGTGGTGCCTCAACGGATCCTGGAAACTATTGCCCCATAAGCCTGACTAGCTTGGTCTGCAAAGCTATGGAAAGGATCATAATGGACCTGATAAATAAAGATATTGGGGACCTACAGACACTGGATCCTACCCAGTTCGGCTTTGTTAAGGGCAGATCCTGCCTCTTAAACCTGGTTGATTTCTTTGAAACAGTCATCAAGGCAATTGATGAGGGGAAGGTGGTCCACACAGCCTACCTGGACCTCGCAAAAGCCTTCGATACAATACCCCACTCGGGCGTTATAGATAAGCTCACCAGCTTAAATATAAACCCCTATGTCACTAGATGGATTGCAAACTGGCTGATGGACAGAACCTACATGGTTAGAATTGCTGGAGCCATGTCAGACTCCAAACCAGTTACAAGTGGTGTCCCACAAGGCTCAGTCCTGGGACCTCTCTTGTTCAGTATATATTTCTCGGAGATACAGGCCAACACTGAAGGACTGTGGCTGACCAAGTTCACAGATGACTGCAAACTGGGCACCATAATCGAGTCTCCAGCCGACACAAGCATCCTCCAAAAGGGCCTCATAGAAACAGACAACTGGTGCCAGAGCCATGGCCTCAAGCTAAATGCCAAAAAGTGTATAGTCATCCCCTTTGGCAAAAACAAAGTGCCCACAAATTACCACATAGGTGGTAATCCATTAAGTACAGAAGAAGTAATTAGGGACCTGGGGACCCAAGTTGATAGCAATCTCTCATTTGACAACCACGTGGCCAAAG
The DNA here is from genome assembly GCF_019279795.1 of Protopterus annectens. NCBI lineage: Eukaryota > Metazoa > Chordata > Ceratodontiformes > Protopteridae > Protopterus > Protopterus annectens. The sequence continues at coordinate 43,046,321 of NC_056742.1, read as the reverse complement.
TGGTTAGAAAAACATTTTATATAGCCCACTTAATCATGAAGGGATTCACATCTAGATCAGGGGAGGTCATCATGCCTCTTTACTCATCCATCATCAGGCCCATAATTGAGTACAATGCCCCTTTTGGGATGTACCTTACCAGACACCTGCAGCAACTGGAAAGACCCCAAAAGTACCTCACCAAGAGGATCAAAGGGCTCAAACAGATGCCATATGCTGCCTGGTTAAAGAAACTCCAGCTCTACTCAGTGGCATACTGCCTGTTCAGAGGCGATCTGTGCCTGACATATAAAGCCATTTCCAACCCGGAATTAATGGACATGCTGCACCTCAGAAAATCCAAATCCCATCAAGCTACGTGCTCGAGAGACTTGAACCTCAGCACTGAAATAAATAGGACATGCTGGAGGGACAGATTCATAACCCAGAGGCTCCCTTCACTCTTAAATAAAATCCCAGTCCAGGTTAGGCAGAGTCCCTCATTGACTCTCTTCAAGAGGAATCTTGATGAGTGGATGGGAGATCGTAGGTTTACCCCGGGTATCACTTCTGTGTCACTGTTAGACAGAGGCACAGTATACTAACCTCGAAAAAGGGCATAGCAAAATAAATTTAAAATGGGTGGCGAAAGCCAAACACATTCTGGCTAGGCTTATAAATGCCCTAGGGCAGATAGCCTAGTATGAACCTATGAACCTATGAAAATGTTAATGAGCCACTAATGATTTGTTTCTGAATCTGAATTCCTCTCCATCACTCTAATTGTCCAGTGAGGGATTGTGAATTAGTGCTGGTAGAAATCCTGGAGTCCTAATGTAAATATGTAAAGGATGTTCCACTCTTCAGTTTCTTCACGGTAAAATGAATAAAGAATTGTTTGCCATCAATAGTGAAGCTTGAAGTAATCCCCTTTCTGTCTGAAAGTGTTTTTCTATACCACTCTATTTTCTTTCCTAGCACTTCACCCAATCAAGCGCACGTTAGATCACAATACACCGACTGGCAGCTTTTTGCAGTATAAGGTTAAGCCAGAAAACTGAAAGCACAATGATGGAATATCAGCTGATATAAGCCAACAAATCAGAAAAGTCTTTTGTTAGTAGCTATACATTTTGTATTCTGTGTTCTACAGTGGCGGTTGACATCTGCAGCATCTGCAGGATAAATGCATTTGTTCTGGGGCAAAAAGCATGCAGGTGAGGACTGAGGATGCTTTACTGTACTCACAGTACATTAGCTGGAGTTGCACTTCTAAGCGATATCCACCTACTGAGTAATGTTGGTTTAATCAGCCGAATGTAAATTCTCCTTAAAATCACCATGTGTTATTTCAGTTGAATAGAAAATGTATTGTGGAGTACTATTGGTGTTTTCAAGATAGGACAGTGAGATGTCCACCTAGAGAAAAAAAAAGATGTGGACTGTCCATGCAAGGGCACAGTACACAAATCTCATGCCCACTATTCATTCCACTAAGAGACCTTGGAATATTTATTTAGTCAGCCTGATAGGTGCTCTCTCACATGTAAAATAAAGTTGAGGCTCAAATATAGAAGCTTAGATGAGTTGTTCCAACAGAACTGAAACTCTGATTTTGTAAGTAAATAAGCATCTCTATTGGGGAGTTAGTCATAATGAAACAGAAGGAATTCTGGAAGCCTGCTGTAGGCCAGCTGGAATCTTTGAATACCCTTTGTTCCTTTATGGCTTACCGTCCACTTTCAGCTCATGGTATCTTCCTAAGTACTTATTGACCCCATATACACCTTACTGTATCTATCTGACAGACTCATATTTTTTGGCAATAAAGAAAGAAAGGGATGTTTAAGAAAGTGGACAGCTATGGACTAGATTTGCTATTTAATTTGCCACCGGAAGTGTAACATGTTTTCTTCTTTTATGAAGGGTACTACACTTTTTCACATTGCATGTATTTTCCCACCAAAACATATGCTATAGTCAATTATTTTAAAATTTCTTGTAGTTAATGACATATGTTGTAAACTGTATGATGACAATTCCTAGATCTTTAACATTTAATTTGGAAGTATAAAAGAAATTAATCAACTAAATTCTTATTTGTATCACTTACTGAGGAAAACATGCTCATCATCCTATTATCTATGAAAGTGTGCATATTGTATACTGTTTTGTCTGCCACAGGTGCATTAAACTGAACAAATACACACTACTGAGCTACTGACCAAAATTTACCCCTTAAATATTTCTGGCCTGGACATTTTGCATCAATATGTATGAAACTCAAGGAAATGTCCTCTTTTATAAAAGTATATAATATTTTTGTGGAAGACAAGAGGATAGAAAAACACAGACTCATAGCAAATATTCATAAGGTAAAAAAATTGATTTTATACTGTAGGTGGAGCTACACCAAAGCAAAATAAAAATGGATTGAAGCAAACTGCATAAGAAGTAAAATTAAAGAAGTCAAAGGCAAGAAGAAGAAACACATTTATTTTGGTGGGACAGAATAAAGACATCTGTGCATGTGAAACTTACAGCAGAGGATGATAGGAAATGGAAAATTAGGGACAGAGCACTTAAAAATAACTGAGGATAAAGGAGTCATAATGCAGAAGAAAAAACTGTTGGGGGAAAGGAGATAGCATTATAAATGCAGTCAGAGTTCACATCAGTAATGTAAGTAGAAGAAGACGACTTTTTATAAGGACACTAGATGCTTGGTGGATCATTTCAGAGCAAAAATATAGCTTGAAAATTCAAGGTAGGAAAACACAAAGTTTACTACAAAAGAGATTAGATGTAATCAAGGAACTTCAAAATGTACTGATACAGAAATCAGAGAAGAAGTTAAAAATGTTTTACAATGAACTGTATTCTGAGATCCCAATAAATATAGAGAACCTAAACAAGTGGACATACTGGATTAAGTGCTGCAAACAAGTGAGAGGGCCTTGTTGCTGCAAAATCAAATTAAAAGAAGACAATCAAAATAATAAAAAAATTAAAAATAAAACCAAACAGAGCAGCTGTACCTGATAACTATCAAATCTAGTTCTATAAATGAGATAAGAAAAATTGAGTTCAAAGATAAACATGAATATATGTACATATTCTTCAAACTGGTACCACATTATCCTCTGACAATAAAGCATGCATAGTTGAAAAGATAAGGGAGATCTAACAGACATGTCGAGGTTTTGGTTATTTCTCTTAACAATAACTAACTAACTAACTAACTAACTAAAACTCATAAACAGGTTAAACTGCATCCAGAATTATAAATGCAGGATTGGGGAATTTGTGCAATCGTGTCAGTTTCAGGTAATTGATGGGCCATAGAAATTTTCCTTGACATCTTTGTCAGTAGGGGTTGAGAAACTGGATGATTTTTCCACGATTTCTTGAAAGTAAATGACTCTGTAAAGAGACCGTTTTAATAATAGCACTGGATCTCAGGGTATCTGAAACAAATATAAAACCTGAAGAGAATATTTATATAAAAAATCATATCTAATATATTACTTATTATAGACAGACCTAATAAAAGCAAAAGCATGGGGTTCGAGGCCTGGTTGCCATTATTCACATGCCAGTTTATAATAGTAATGATGGAGTTACTGACCCACAAAGTAAGGAAGTATTCCTCTTATGTTTGCAGATGAGTGTTTATTGATGGTATAACATTAATCAACTGACAG
>NC_056742.1:43015138-43037638 GCF_019279795.1 Protopterus annectens | reverse complement strand
TAGAATGTTTTAAGAGCTGTATAATGTTATAAGTTTGTATTTCTTTCTGCTTCAGGAATTGAAGTGCTTTGGGATTGAAACCTAAAGCTTTGCTATATCTGTACTAGATTATCACTCAAAGAGGAGACTAATTTTCCATTGACTGGTTATGTTCAGCTATTCTTAATATTCCATTAGTGTTAATGATCGAGTAGTACATTTTAAAATCTGGTAAATTTAGTCCGCCTTTGTTTTTGGGGAGTGTTAATTTTGGATAGGAGATTCTGTTTTTTTGGGGTTCCCATATAAATTTTGCTAGGAAGGTATGAATTTGTTTGAAGAATTTATTATGTATTATTGTCTGTGATGTCATGAATATATACATTAGTCTAGGTAAAATGTTCATTATGATTATTGATACTTTGGCCAAGAATGGTAGTTTTAGGTTGTTCCATTTTTTACAGTCTTGCATTATGTTTTGCCATTTAAGGTTTACATTGTGTTGGTAGAAGTCTTTGTTATTCTGGAAAAAGGTGATTCCCAGGTATTTACTTTCTTCTTTTATTTTTATTGTGTTTAACAATGGTATTAGTGAGATGAGTTTGGGTGTTTTCAGGGGAAAAATATTAGTTTTATCGAGGTTTAGTTTGTAGTTAGACATAGTCGAGAAATGTACAATTGCAGCTATTATTTTGTTTATATCTGAATTTGGTGTAGTGCAGTATATGTTCAGATCATCTGCAAATGCAGTGAGGTAAATTTTGAAGTTGTGTATTGATGGAGGATTGTGGTATATGTTTTGTTTAATGTATAGAAAGAGTGGTTCTAGGCACAGGTTTAACAGGAAGGGTGATAATGGGCATCCTTGTCTTGTTCCATTTTTTTATTAGAATCCTATTTGACCAAGTTTTATTTATATATAGAGATGTTTATGGGTCGCTATAGAGAGTTTGGATAATCTGAATGAAGTTATTGGGTATATTAAAGTAGGGTAGTGTTTGGAGTAAGAATTCTAAGTTAACCCTATCAAATGCCTTGTGGGTATCCACTGCCATTGTGTAGATGTTGATATTGTATCAGATAGTGTAGGATATTAGTGCATTTAATGTTAATGTATTGTCACTATTCTGTCTATGTGGCGTAAAACCAGATTGTTCTGGGGAGATGATTTTCTCTGTCAGATTTTTCATTCTGTTTGCAAGTATAGAGGTAAATATTTTAGTATCTATATTTAAGAGGGTGATGGGGTCTGTAGCTGTTGGGATTTTTGGGGTCTGTGTGTTCTTTTAATATAAAGATGGTTTTAGAGGCATTAAAGTGGATATAATTTATTTTATAGTGTATTATGTAATTCAGTGTATACTATAGTAGTTTGGCTATCAAGGGGGAAAATGCTTTGTAAAATTCTGTTGTGAGTCCATCCAGACCCGGAGCCTTATGTGCTTTTAAGTGTTTGATTGTTATAATAATTTCACTGATGGATATCGGTTCAGTTAGCTTTTTTTGTTGGTCTAAATTAAGTTTAGGGAATTTCAGTTTTTGAAGGAAAAGAGTTCTATCTTCCATTTGAGGTTTGTAGTATTTGTGCTCCATATATTTGAGAGTATATTAGTTCAAATGTTTTAATAATGTCTTCATTTTTTGTGTAGTTTTTGTCTCTGTAGTTTATTTTTGATATAGTGGAGGCATTTTTGTGTTGGGAGATAATTCTGGCCAGAGTTCTAGATGGCATTTTAGCTTCTTCTGCGTAAGTGGCTAACATTCTGGCTTCATAAAAAGATAGGTTTCTGGTTTCTAACATGTATAGATCCCTTTGCAGTTGTAAAAGTTCTGCTTCTGTTTGTTTCTTGGAGATATTTATTAGCTCTATTTTCCCTTTCAGTGTATGCTCCTTTTTCAGTTATTTTTTTTAATAGTATGCTGCTTTTTTGATAAGCAATCCTTTAATTTGTGCTTTGGTTGCAGCCCATTCTATGTCAGTTGATACTTGGGAGTTAGTGATATTTGTAAGAGCTATTTTTAGTATTGCTTCTGTTTCTTTTATTACATCCATTTTGGAAAGTAAATTAGGGTTTAATGACCAATTATGACCTCTATTCTCTAAATATATCTTTTTGTCCCAGTTAATGTTCAGTGTGATTTTGGAGTGATCTGAAAAGAACCTGGTATGTATAGTTATTGTTGGGTCCATGTTAATGAATATGTCAGAGATTAAGAAGTCTGTCCTTGACTACATTTTGTGGCATTGTGAATAGAATGTGAATTTCCCTGTTTTATCTTCACCGTTACCATATTTAAAGGGTCATATAGTTTGAAATCTTGTTTGAGTTCATTAAGTGTTAATGTGGCTTGTTTATTATGTGATTTGGTCAGATTAGATTTATCCTTTTCTGTGTTTTGATATGGGTTCCAGTCACCTCCACTCACTAGGTAGTAATCTTTAAATTGGTTTAAGGTTGGGTATAATGACATAAAAAAGTGTTGTTGGTTATTTGCAGAGTGTGTAAACATTAAGTACCATTGTAGGCTTTGGTATTGTAGGACTAGTAAATGTTACGTAACATCATCTTCTCTCCTTGTCAGCTTTGGTTTTGATTTTTTTCTTAAATTGTTTTTTAATTATTATGGCCGCCCCAGCACTGTTTGTTTTCCCCACTGAAGCTATGATTTGACCCATTGCTCTGCAGTCAAGTGTTTTTCTTGTATTAGTATGAGGTTGACTGTGGTTCGTAATGTAAGGTATAAAAATAGTTTTCTTTTCTTCTTGTTTTGGCACCCTTTAATGTTCCATGATTCTATTTCCCACATTTATTTATTAGGTGTATTCCTTAGAAATGTCATGTATATTAGTTTTGTTTTGTTATCTTTGTATGTGTTACTGTGTGATGGTTTAGGAAAGCATCTATTTATCCCCATCCCTACTCTGTGCCTAACCACTATATCCCTGGACCAGGAATAATCAGGGGGAGGATGAAGGTTCATTATGTGGTTTACCTTTATGTCTAATCTTGGAATGTGTTTTCTTTTTAGATATAGATTTAACCCATAGTATACCTCCTGTGTTACTATATACAATGCAGACAAAGCTGAACATACAAGTTCCCTCAACAAACACTGCTACTTAATGTCCCTAGCCTCTTCCAACATACTATTTATACAATTATGGTATTGCATTTAAGGTACAGCATGTATTGTTTTTGTCTTATGACTAATTATTTCTAATAGTATTTTTTAAAACAACATATTAATATGCATTCCTCAGTAAATTATAGCAATATATGTACCATAGTAATATTGTTAAACAATCAATCTTGTCATTTTTACATTTTTCTTTCATTTGACTTCTTTTTCCTCACTTTTATTTATTCAGATATCGGCCTTCTTTGGTGGCTGTAATGTTTTTCCACATCAATCTGTGTGGGTTATAAAACATATACTTGGCACCTATTTATCAGAGGTAGGAAGTATATACATAGAAAAAAAAAAACAACTTAGCCAAATACTCCTACTGCTATAGTTAGCATATTAAGGCTATATTTACATTATCCCAAGATTGTTAGGTTATTTTACTATTTTCCTGAGATTGCTCCTCTCCAGGATACTTTAGCACATTTCTAGTATTTACATAAAACATTTAACATTTTTTTCCTTTTTTCTTTTTTTTTCCCAATATTAATCTATGAGCTAGCCTGTTTATGACAGTTTATTTCTTGCCTATTATTTAAGGCTGGATTTTCATTCACCTTCACAGTACCGGGTGTACTGTTTTAGTGAATGGTTCAGTTCAACAGTACTTTATTTCTTCAATGTTTTGCTTGCAGGTTGGTTGACATATATGCTGCAGCTTTCTTCTTTTAGCTGGTGTAGATCAATTTTCATTTTTCAGGCAGTAAAATCTTTTGGTGCTTGCTGAGATCCATTTTGTCTGACTGTTCTTCTTAATGGAGCCCTCATAATCGTAGGGGGACCAGTTTTGCAGACCGATGTCCCAGGAGGAGGTTCCTTCTTATATTCACGCATCGGAAACGGCAGTTGATTTTTGGTTCAGACCCAGGCTGCACTTCTTTTTCCTGTGTTCCTCATGGTTCACATCATGGATTTAAGGGCCTAGACAGCAAGGGGAAGCTTTCAGAGTTGTATCCCAACTAGAGTGCTCGTGAATGGGGTCGTTTTTTCACCCAAGGGTCGTTTATCATTTTTTGTGGATTTATTTTGTTTCTAAAGTTGGAATTTGCTTGAAAATGGCCAGGAATGTCTCTTTTTTCTCTTTGGGGTTAGTAACTATGTATTTAACTTCTTTGATGTAGAAGATTAACTGATTTGGATATTTCATCTGGAATTTGATTTTTTTTCCCATTAGGAACCTGCAGTATGGAGATAGCAGTTGTCTTGCTTGTCTTATTTGTATTGGGAGGTCTTGAGCAAAGGAGATTTTATTATTATTCCAGGCGAGTGTGCCTTTTTTCTTTGCTGTCAGTATGATTTTATTTACATCTTGATAGTTTAATATTTTAATATAGAGAGGTCTTGGTTTCAGTGGTATTTGCATTTTCCTCAGGGCTCTGTGGGCTCTCTCTATTGTTATTTGCTGTATTTCTTCAGGTTCCTCTAGCAGGGAATTTATTATTTGCTTGATTGTTGGTATTAGATTGTTATGAGGTACAGTTTCAGGTATTCCTCTGTTCATGATAATTGTTCCTTTGAGATATTGCTTTTAGGTCTGTTATTTTTGCTTGTAGGTTTTGTATTTTTTTGTCATGGGCATCTGTTCTTTGAGAAATAGAGTCTATTTTTATTTTGTTTTCTATTATTTTGGACTCAGACTTTTCCATACTGGATATTATTTGGCTGAATGAGTCACCAACGGTTTGAAATTGTAATGATAAGTCCTTTATTGCTTGCTGGATAGATAATAAGGCAGTTTTTATGTTTTCCAGATTAGTTGGCTGGTCTGTCTTGGATTTATTTGTAGTTTTAGAGTTGGCAGTTTGTTTAGTTGTCTTTTGTCTTTTTGAAGTTGTGTCTTTCTCAGGTGAGGCTAGTACTGAGAATTTGGTCTTAGTTGTTGTTTCCATATTATTTTCCTCTTTTGACATCTTGCTGTATAGTTTTTATCAATCTTGTAGTCAGATGCAGGGCCTTAGTACCACATGGCTTAAGCTGTTATTCAGAAATCTTAGTTAATCCTGCTGTTTCTTGCTGAATCTGTCACTTTTTCTTCCTCTTTTGTTTGCTGGATGATATTAGCAGTAAATACCTACAGTCATTTCTATATTATTAATTGTGTGCTGCCTTCTGGGTTTGTTTTAATCCAGGGTATATCAGAGAGCTAGGTGATAGCAGTGTTCGCAGAACAGTGGCCATTTTGAACTCCCCACAATGAAAACAATTTTAATGAATAAAAAAAAAAACTATCATTCACATAAAGCAAAATTAATTATTTATCAAAGACAGATTAGTCTTTCATAAACTTTACTGAAAGGGAAACTGGCTAAAAATGGGAGTGAATGATTAGGGCTCCAACAGAATTGTTTCAGTTCAACAACAGGACATCAGATAGGCCTTACAAGAATAAATAACCTCCAGGGACATGCATAACAAATCATATACATTTTATTAATGAAGTCAAAATTATTGTAGCCATCTGTAATATCATGGGAACACTGTAAACATTCTATGATTTATCTGAAAATGCCTGAACACTTCATGAAGTAGTGTCCATATTAAGATCCAGCAGTAACAGGCTAGTGAAGGAATGTGCAATGGCATATTGTTTACATTATCTAAAATAGAAAATCAAAACTCATTAAAGACTAATGGAAGAAAACTGCAAATATATTTATTTTCTTGACATTTGATTACTGGGAAATTCTGAATGGGTAGGTGCTGTGATATTTGATCTACATTTTGTCTCCATATCCTGGAGGTGAGTAAGGACAGAGCAAGATTTTTGCTAGGACATCTTTCAGAATATTTTAAAGTACTGAAGGGAGGGTACTGACCTTAATGATACAGGTAAGGAGTTCCAGGCCTTACCAACATGGTATGAGTACAGACCATACAGAGCAGATTTGATAGGTTTGTGGACAGAGACAAGATTTTGGTCATTGGATCATAATAACTGAATAAGAACATAACTTTGTAGAATGTTATTTACTTCTTGACAAGTAGATGGATGCTGGGTAACTGTATAGGTGGTAAAAAGCTGTGTGTATGTTGGTTGGTAGGATAGTTCTAACCAGTTTAGATTTTTAGTACTATACAATGGTGGGTTCTGACAGGTGTATTTGCTGCAAATTTGGCTGGAGGTTAAAAAGGATGGGATAATTATAAAACTGCAAGGAGAAAAGGTAAGTAATGGCAAATGTAGGTTTATCTGCATTGGTAAGAAAGTTTTGGCTCTATAAAGCTTCCATAGGTTTTGGTGATTTTTTTCCATGCAATTTTTTAATATGCAGATCGAATTTAAGATTATCATCTACTATCGTCCCTATTAATTTACTATTAGAAATTACTTTAATGGTTGTGTTATTAAGACAAAGGATTTTAAAGTTTTTTTTTTTTCAATTGAGAGGAATTTAGGGAAAAAATATTATTTTTTTATGGGGGAGGGTGGAGGGGGAGCATGAATTGTGATTTACAAATCCATGTTTGAGTGGCTGTTAAAGTTTCCTGAGTAATTTTTTGGAGATGAGCCAAGTTTTCTGTTATGCATATGAGTGTGGGGTCATCTGTGTATTCTGTTATGGAGGCCTTTTGTGTCGATGTTTGGAAGGTGTTGGTAGGAATATTAGAGGAGGAAACCAAGGATAGAGCCTTGTAGTACACCGGTGGTGACTGTGAGGTATGGAGAGAGGATGGAGTATATTTTGCTGTCTGACACCTTTTGGACAAGTAGCTTTTGAACTATAGAAGGGATGGCTGAGATAGACCTTGCGAGGACAACTGAAGTAGATGTTTGCTGTGGCAAATTTGGCTGGTGGCTTTAGACAAGTTTAGAGATAAGGAGGATATTAGTTTGTCAGTGTCTCTAGCTTTATTGACAGTATCTATAAAGGTTAGAAGTGCGGTGTTAGTACTATGTGAGAGATGGATGCCATGATTTGTGGGCATAGGAGTTCTTTCTGCAGGAGATAGTTTAGGAATTGTTTTTGAATACATTTTTTAATTTCTTTGAAGGGGTAATCTTGCTCTAGGCCTAAACTTAGTGATGTCTGTTGAATTTCCTCCTTTACATAGAGGGATAATGTAGGATTTTTTTCCAGAGAGAGAGAGCGAGAGAGAGAGAGAGAGAGAGAGAGAGAGAGAGAGAGAGCAAGAGAAGTTATGTGGGGTTCCTGGAGTAATGTATTTATAAGGAACGGGACAGGATAGGTAATGTTATTGGCTGTTGTTTTAAGATACTCACTTGGAATGTCATTAGCAAAAACAGAGCATGGCCTGAGTTTGCTTAAGAGTAGTTTTATACAGGATATGGGGATGGGTTTGAAGGTGAAGTGTATGTGATTATATGTGGTCATTGGGTAGGGTTATATTAGATGTTGGGGAATCCTTGGTTAGGGATACTATAATATCTATGAAATAAGAGCTGAATTCTATTGCAGTTTCAAGTGGTGAGTTATTGGAAGAGGTGTTATGGTTGAACTTTTGGCAAGGATCTAAGATTTCTTTAATGGCTGACCAAAATTTTTTAAGGTTGTGTTTACTATTGTTCTGAATGTTATAGCATAAATTCTGCTTTATTTATTTGCTTTTTGGTATAGTTGTAGAGCATTCTGACATTTTCCAGATATTGTGGTGCTTTGTATTTCTTCCATTCTTTCCATGCTTTTTCTCTAACCTACATGAGCATTCTACTTTTTTGGGACAGCCAAATTGCATTATTAGCTTTTAGTGTCTTCCTTACAGGAAGTGCAAAGCTGTTTAGTATATTTAGGAAAGTTGTACTGAATTCATTTATAGCCTCAACTAAGAGGAGGATTTTAGGTTTTTCCAGTGAATAGATTATTGGGTAGTAATGGATATTTCTGGGTTAAACTTGGGAAGGATGCATGTCTTATAAACTTGTTGTTTAATAAGATGTGTGAGATGCCTGGGTGTATAGATTGGAAGATGGTGACTGGGAGAGTCTGACACTCTGATAAGGAGTTTAATGTCTTGGCAAAAGTTGTGGGGATATTTATTAGTTGCGAGGAACCATATAAGTTCATGCTGGATGAAGGGATATTTATTAGTTGTGTGGAACTATATGGTAGATGAAGGGGAGTCAGAGGATATGTCTGACCAAATTATATTTTTTCCTTGTGGAATAGTTATGGATAGCCACTGTAGGGCATCTTCCAATGTAGCTGTATTGTCACAAATAGTGATGTAAAGAAAAGTTAAAAAAAAAAAAAGTAATACATTTTTGTTTATATTTGTTTATTTTAAGGATTATTGCGGTGGTGGTGCTACAGTAGCTTTGTCACCTCACAGTAAGACTTTGTCCTGTTCAATTCTCAGCTAGAGCGTCTTCTGTGTGGAGACATGCGTGAATGGGTGTACCTTCGCTGAAGGTTGTGCATCAGGGCCGGCAACTTGGCATGTAAAAAAAAAAATCTACTGCCAATCATTAGAGGACCGGAGTTCCACTCTGGCGACCCCTAACTGAGAAAAGCCGAAAGACACATTTGTTTATTTTAAGGAAAGTAATAAGAAGCTCTGCTAAACTGCTAAACTGAATGCTAGCTTTGTTTTGTTGCACTGGAGATGTGGTAGTAGCTTTTTCCTGATTGTACAGCCATTGTGGATGATGACATAGCCAGGGGGTTGCAATTTCAGAGTAGTTTATGCTGGGTTTAGGCTACGTTTCAGTTATAGTGAGACTGTCAGGCTTGTGCTGGGTAAATTAATTGAAATTGTTTCAAGAACACAATTTGGCTTTGTGATTCAAAATGAATAAAGGATAGTTAAATGATTAATATCGCATGACTGCTGCTTAAAAACTGAAAAGATTTAAAAGTAAATATCAAAGCTGTGTATGTATTAGATGATGAGAACATTCAGTATGAACTAAGAGAATAAGAAGATGATGATACAGAAGTAGAACAAAGACAGCAATGAAGGTATAATGAAATCCAGAATTAGGAATTCTGAATACAGTAACACAGATAAAACATGCAAAATTTGAACCAAATATAAAACAGTACTTGAGACCATTGTTAAACATTTATAAAGCAAAGATTACAATGTTATCATGGCTTGAATTAACGAGATATTTAACTATATCAAAATTGCTTTAATAAATACATATCTGCAGTTATATAATTAATTTGACTGGAACAGATGATTAGCCAGAAATATCTATAAAATAATAATAATAAATAAGCAGTTATGTCATGGATTCATGGAAATTGTAATTAAAACTGAGGTTAAACGTTTATTTTGTGCTATTTCACAATGTCCAAGATTCAGTGGCTATTGATAAATGCAAAAATGTTAGATAAGTGCCCGAGGCAGCAAGGATTTGAAATTTTCATAGTCAGGATCTAAGAATAATTATTATGCAACAACACTTTTTTTTTTCAAAGATTCATTTCACCTCAGTCAAAAAAGATAATATTGCAATAAAAACTCTTATGTAAAACCATTATAGTTTTCAGAGGTAGTCAAGAATCTTAAGTAAATAAGTATATTTTTTGTACTTGCTCCAACTGTTTCAGTGATATTTAACAATTCTGTGGCACATTTATTAATTTGAATCATCATAGGATAATGGGAAATTATTAGGCTAATTGCCCTATGACCCTTACAAGTCTAGTCAAGTTCTACTCTTATTTCTATGATCAGCACCTAATGCTCGTGTCTAAGAGGTACACAGGTGGAATCCCTGGGGAGAGTTTACAGCTACCCATCCAATCATCCAGATGGTGTTTGAAGAGGGCTAATGACGTGCTCTATTTGACATGAATCAGGAGTCTGTTCCAAAGGTCTGGTAACCTCTGTGAGAAAAATCTGTTCCTCCAGCAGGTTCTATTAATCACACATTAACAGAACCTGCTGGAGGGACAGCTTAGTCTCCCAGGTGATTTCTTGAATTTATCCCTGTTTTTCAGCCTGCACTTGTTAAATAATCTCCATCTGCTTTGCAAAGTTTTTGCGTGTTGTGAACTTTTCTTAGGGTTAGTGAACTTATTTATAAGGATTCTTCATTTTGCAGGAATTAGAATTTCTTAGACTCTCTGAGAACTACGAATACTTTAAAACTCAGCTTCATTCCTACGTTGCCCAGCATTGGAAATGTAACTGTATTCTCCCTACTTAACCTACTTACAGTCTTCTATGTATGCTTCCTCATATATCTTCTCTACTTATTCCTCCACCCCAGGTTGTTCTCCTAAGCAGCTACCTCTCTACATATTCCTCCACCCCAGGCTGTTCTCCTAAACAGCTACTTCACTCTAATTCTAAAGACCTCCTAAACATCTGCCTCCCTCTAAGTCAAATGTAATACTAAACTATTAATATTGCTTTTCTACCTTACATGTACTTAATATAAATACTGTATATAGTCCATGATATCATCTCCTCTTACTGAAAATAATTAATCTTTACTAACTACCTATATTAAGCTGATACTGTTTAACTATGGCAATCACACCTTCCATATGTGGACTCCACTTTTACTAACGTTCAACCACCTCTCTAAGAATACTCCAGAAACTATAATCTATGGTCTACTAACAATGTACTTCCCACCTATATCTCCTCCATTTCTGCTAAACTTCAACAAACTACAACATTCAAATTTGTAACCTTCAACTAATAACTGTTTTCCGTATAATTGTAAACTCTTATTAACTAAGTAAACACTATTCTCTTGCCTCTGTCAACTTAATTATTGTGCAAATAGCTCTCTAAACAACTTTGTAAATATGTTTAAGAATTGTGTTGCCATTATGCTTGTGTACTTTTTCACATTACTTTGTATAATTTCATTTTTGTTTACTTGTATGTAATATGGAGCTTTTCTCCCCGGGCCTCCACTGAAAATGGGCACTTTGAGTCCAGTGGACCTCCCCAGTAATCAAACTGGAAATAAATAAATAAATAAATTATTATTTCTGTTCTAAAGCATTTGCTATGGAACTTCAGCTAAAAGCAAGCTGGTTTTACATTTGGATGGTTCTTTGGCACTCTCTGGTAGGAACAGGGAGCTAAATTTAACACATCCAAGGTGGGAACTACTGTTCAATAGCTTTCTGTGTTTTTACCTGATTGGCCTGAGGGTTTAACATTTTAAATTTCTTTCATCCTGCTGGTATAAAAGAAAAAAATGTTGTAAGATTGTGCTCATCTACTCAGATCTTCCTTGTGCCGGGCTTGGATTGCTTTTAAAACCATCCCCATGTTTGCATATATGCAAATCTCTCCAGTTTAAAAGCCTCTACTCTATACACTCTCCATAGACTCCCACTGTTAGTATAGACCCTTTATAGAGTCCTCCACTAGTTTACACCCCATTTAGAGGATCCAGTTATACCTCACTACTCCATTTTCTCTCCCCCCACTGTAAAAACAGAATTTAACCTAGCATCATGGGTGGTCAGTTTCCCCTCCATTTCTCCTACCAGCCTGTTTGACATGGGTATTCTGAGGCAGTGTAGTAACTGCCTCATGTACACTGACAACTGTCTACACCTAAATCCTCCAAGTAACATTTGTGAGGGATGCATCTACACTAAAAATCTGGAATTCTTGCTCTCTCAAACATCAAACCGTAACACTGAGCAGATTGTCAGCTCACTTACTACACCTCCTATGCAAACCATGCAGTCAACACATATGCAGAGGTACTCACCAGAAACCTACCTAAATACCAAACACCTTCTGGACACAAACATGCTACACCTAATACAGCACCTACAGGACTCAATACACATAAAAGCACAAGTACCAGTGTCTCAATAAATAAGCCCCTAATGCAAAGCATATCTAAACCAAATTTTTAATCATAGTTGACTGCATTGTAAGACACACACATGTCCCACTCACAAGGCTGGACAAGGATAAGGTTACGGTCAGCTGTCTATCGGATGTCAGGATCATTAGATCACACATGCACTCATGTCTCTAAACAAGTACTGTTATAACTCTGTCATAGTTAATGTTGGTGTGAATGACTTGAGCTATACCTCACTGGACTACATGAAGAGAGACATGATTGAGTTCTCTGAATATGTGTTCCAAGAAGGTATGTTCCTAGCCTTGAGTAGCATTCTACCATCACTTAGGATGATACCACAATATAAACAAAAGTGATTGCCTTCAACAATTGGCTTAGTTTCTGGTGTCATTCTAAGGGGATCCAGTTTCTATCAGCCTGGGATGACATGGTTGATAGACCATGCTGCTTTGCCAGAGATCATCTTCACCTGTCAGCTCTAAGCTTTTGGTTACTGGCTAAAGCAATTGCCTCCCTCATAGTGCTGATTTTAGGCAAGGTCTTAAGAACAAAATTTCTGATGTGAAAATAACACTCACAAATAAATTAAGGGTTATGCTGCTAAATGCTAGAAGATTGCACTCTCTGGAAGCACTCCTGTCCCTGGAGGATTTTTACATGTGCACAGTGACAGAAACTTAGTTCAGAGCCAAAGAGAGTTTTCCAGTCTTGCAAGGTTACAATGACTTCCACACTTTCAGACCTCAAAATGAACGTGTGAGACACAAAGAGGAGGAGTATCTGTCATCATCAAAGATAAATACACCTTTAGATTAGTTAAACAGGAAAACTCCTTGGAGTTACTCCAAGTTCATCTAACTGTGGGTAAGACCCTCCCTTCAAGTTATTGTTATTTATAGGCTCCCTTTAATGAACCAAGGCACTCACTCTTCTTATTTGGACCTACTTGAGTCAATCACATTACAGCAAAACACTAGTCATGGGTGAGTTTAACTATCCCTTCGTTGACTGTGAAACTTATACAAGTACCAACATGCTCGCATAAAGGTTCCAGGACTTTTGTTAATACTAATGCCCTGGAAGAAATAGTATGCAACTCCAAAAGGGGCTCAAAAATTCTTGACTTGATCCTCACCAACATGGATGACAGTTGCACCACCACAAGCATAGGACGCTCACTGGTTAAATCTGATCACAAATCTGTCACATCTAACTGTAACACCTGAACCCCTCTTAGGTGAAATCAAGCTAAAAAATGTTGCCAAAGCTAATTATAGCCTCCTAAGGGATGGCATAAATAACTTCCAAACTCTTATTCCTACAGATGCCATTGACAACTATACTAAGGTATACATAAAATTATACACTGTTGGAAACTCCTGGTGTCTGCCTGGTGTGTGATTCTCAAACAATCTGGAAATATATCGCTGATTGATAAGTATATTTCTTGGCATTTTAATCTTACAGAGTTCTGCATTGTCTTAATTTTGCCTGACTGATTTGTTTTATATATTTTCTGGCATTGTTTTCTGTTTCTCATCTGTCCTGAAATGGTTGTTCCCCTTCCCACCACCCTATTCTTGTGGTGTTGTTATAGTTGGTGGCTTTGCAGTTGCCCACTCCTATTGTAAATTTGATCTGGGACACCCCCTCCCACTCTGGTGTTTACTCTGCTTAATACCGAGAGAACAATTGAGAAGGCCAACCCACTTAGGTTCTTAACCTTGAATTTTTCTTCTGCTCCTTCTTCCTCTCTCCTTACACTTTCCTTACAAAAATAAAAAAATAAAAATTGCATTTTATTTTGCGTCTTCTTAAAAGTACTCAGTTGTACTTTTTCTGCTCCATTTATTACTGCTTGATAGTAGCCTGATTAAATTGTAACTGTTATTCTAATCATTTTGGCTTAAGCACTTGGGCTCTAGACCAGTTGTTTTACATTAAGAAGGTTTGTGGTCTGCACTGTAGTGGCAGGACAGGTAGCTTACATTCTTCTAAGTTGGGAATTGCTGATTGAAAGCTCAGTGTCTGTTATTCTAAAAGTGTATTAGTTCTGGTTAAAGCACTTGGGCTTCAAGCCAGTTATTTTTCATTAAGAAGATTTGTGGTTTGCACTCTTGTGGGAGGAGAGGCTAGATTATGCCCTTCTGAGCTGGGAATTTCTGGTTAAAGGCTTATTGTGCCTGCTTATTTGAATTGTTTCTTTCTGAAATTGGTTCACCTTGTTTGCTGTAGCATAGACTAGATTCAGACATCCTGAATCTAGCTTTGTTTGTATAACTTGAGCACTAATCCAGGACATCTCTTTTGGAGACGGTTCCCCTGCACCCTAGTGGCAGGAGTGTGCGGTTAGAACTTGTCTGGTTGAAGACTGCTGGAACAGGACTCAGTTTTGAGCTTTTTTACTGGTTAATTGGGTAATGTGTTTAAATCAGTTTGCTTATTTTCTATTGTTATATAAAAATTGCACTTTATTTATCTGCTTTTACTGTATTTGTGTTTCTTCCTACTTTATTATTTTATTTTGCTTTTGCAGCTTGTTTTTAAAAGTACTTAGTTGCATTTATTCTGCTGCATTTATTACTGCTTGTTAGTAGCATGATTAAATTGTAACAGTTATTCTAAACTTTTGGTTGAAGCACTTGGGCTTCAGACCAGTTGTTTTACATTAAGAAGGTTTGTGGTCTACACTGTTGTGGCAGAACAGGTAGCTTCCATCCTTCTATGTTGGGAGTTGCTGATTGAAGGCTTAGTGTCTGTTATTCTAAAAGTGTATTAGTTCTGGTTTAAGCACTTGAGCTTTGAGCTAGTTATTTTACATTAAGAAGGTGTGGTCTGCACTCTTGTGGGAGGAAAGGGTAGATTCTGTTCTTCTGAACTGGGAGTTTCTGGTTAAAGGCTTATTGTGATGCTTATTCGAACTGTTTAATTCAGAAATTGGTACACCTTGTTTGCTGCAGCATAGGCTAAATTCAGACCTGCTGAATATAGCTTTGATTGTATAACTTGAGCACTAGGCCATCTTTTTTTGAAGAAAGTTCTCCTGCACCCTAGTGGCAGGAGTGTGCAGTTAGAACTTGTCTGATTGAAGACTGTTTGAAAGGGGCTTAGTTTTTAGCTTTTTTATTGGTTAATTGGTTAATTTATTTAAATCAGTTCGCTCATTTGCTACTGTTATATATATAAAAAAATACACTTTATGCATCGCCGCTTAGCTAGGGTTAAACTCTTCCTGGAGCCATAAAGTCTGATCTTTAAATTTTCCCTTAGAACTAGCCATTTTTTTTTTAGTTTTAGCACTCAAATCTGTTTCTTTGAGCTCAGCACTTTTTCAGAACTCATTGTAAGCACTACATAAGTTACAAATTACTACAGCACTCAACTTTCCTCACTTGTCTAGATGAAAACAGCTTTTAGTACTTAATATATAAGTACTTATTCAGGCATGTCTAAGGGTCAGCTCCCCGTGTTTTCACCTGTCTACCTGATGAATCTGGGCATCTTGGGGCAATGCAGCAATTGCCTTATGTACACAGACAACCCTCACCTCCTACAACTCAACACTACAACCTTTGAGAGATGCACTTATATAGCCAAACTGGAAGCAAAGCTCTTTTCACTCAAGACTGGACTAGACAGTCAAGAGGAGAAGGTAAACACTTGAACCACACCACACTCATCACATAGTCCCTCAAAACCTACACCACCAAAACATACATATAGAAACACAAAAAAACACACCTACATTTGTGGAGGCGCTTAATAAAAATCTGCTTAAGCAACAGAGACCTCCAAAGCAGAAACACAAGCAACCTCCACCCCCAACACAATCCAAATGGCACATAGACCACAAACTCAGTGTGTCACTCAACCACAGCCCATAAGGCATAACAACATACCCAACATTCTAAACATAGGTGACTCTATAGTCAGGCACACTGATGTTCCACTCACAAGGAGAAAGTTACTATCAGCTGCCTGTTGGGTGCCAGGATCCATCACATAATGCATGCACTCAGGTCACTCCACAACAAGTACAAATATGACTCTGTCATTGTCCATGTTGGTGTGAATGACCTGAGATGTACCTCCCTGGATTACATGAAAAGAGACATGGAGGAGCTCTCCAATCTTGTAGCCCAGGCAGGTATGACCCTAACCCTGAGTAGCATCCTGCCATCACCCAGAATGATACCACAGTACAAGGACAAAATGATTGACTTTAACAATTGGCTAAGCTTCTGGTGTCATTCTAAGGGGATCCAGTATCTGTCTACCTGGGATGACATGATCTGCAGACAACGATACTTTGCCAGAGATAGCCTGCACCTGTCACCCTTGGGATTCCGGATACTGGCTAAGGCTCTTGCCACCCTATAGTGCCTTTTTTAAGAAATGTTCAAATGACAAATTCACCACCATAACAGGTACAAGAAAGAAATCTGAGGGTAATGCTACTCAATGCTAGAAGTCTAAACCTCAAAATGCATTCACTTGAGGCACTCCTTAAAATAGAGAACATCGACATCTGTGAAGTGACAGAGACCTAGTTCAAGGCTCCATAGAGCGCCCCTGGATTACCTGGCTATAATTCAAACCACACCTTTCAGCCACCTAACCTGGACTGAAACAGTAAAGGCAGAGGCGTGTCCATATTCATTAAGGATATCCACACCTCCAGGCTAGTTGCTCAGCATAATGCATCTGAGATTATCCAAGTGCAATTTACTCTGGGCAAGACCGCAATCCAAATTCTAACTTGCTACAGATCCCCCACTATGCTCCAGGATTCCCACTCCTCATTTCTTGACACACTGGAAAATATTAGGGTATAACTCAACACCCTCATAATGGGTGATTTCAACTACCCCAACATTAACTGGGAAAACTACTCATGTAACAAATCTTTTGCTCAATGTTTTCTGGAATTCATAAATTCCAATGCCTTGGATCAACTTATCCGCACCCCCACCATGGGCAGCAATATCCTAGAGCTAATCATTACCAACATGGGTGACCGGTGTTCCACACCATGGGTCAAATCCTCGTTGGTCATATCCGACCACAAGCTAATCACCCTAGACATCCACATCCCTACCCCCCCCCCCATTAGGGAAACCACCGTAAAAAATTTCTCCAAAGCCAACTTCACGCCTCTTAAGACAGAAGTGGCAAACTTCATGACACCCATGCAGATGGACAATAGAAGTATGACTGCTGAATCCTAAACAAATGACGTTTATAAGCACTTACACGAGTTGATGGATTGTGCTATCCCTAACAGAACCAAGATGCTATCCTCCAAAAAAAGGAAGCCAATCTGGTGATCCCCTGCCATAAGCAAACTCTACAACAGAAGACAGAAACTGTTGCAAAAAAGAGTAAAATCCCATGATTGGAGGAACTCTCTGGTCAGCCTCAGTAAGAAGCTGAGATCCCTCATAAAATCCTCCAAAGCTAGTTATGAAAACAAAATCACCACTGATTCTAAAGACAACCACAAAGCATTCTATAGCTATGTCAAGAATCTCAATGGCAACACTCAGATCTGCTCTGAGTTACAGCACAATGGCACTAAATATACAGAACCAACTGATATTGCCAACATCCTGGCAGATAAGTTCAGTACTAACCTCACCCCTCTTTCACCCCCTAAAGGGCTTATCTCTATACTGGAAGAATGCAAAGTTCCTGTAATCATGGCTGCACAGGTAAAAACTACACTCTCCAAAGCCAAGACCACAGCATCCATGGGACCTGACAACATCCCAGGCTGTGTTTCATATGAACTACAGAATGAACTGGCACCAAGTTCAGTCATAGCCTCGCTTCAGGCTTCAGCGACAGTTATCCCACTCCACAAAGGGGGAGCCACCACGGACCCAGAGAACTACCACCCCATTAGCCTAACGAGCCTGTTCTGCAAGGCCATGGAATGTATCATCATGGAACTTATAAACAAAGACATTGGTAATCTCCAAACTCTCTACCCCACCCAGTTTGGGTTTATAAAAGGCAGATCATGTCTCCTAAACCTGATAGACTTCTTTGAAGCAGTCACCAAAGCCATTGATGAGGGTAAATGGTTCACACAGCCTATCTAGATCTTGCCAAAGCTTTTGACACCATCCCCCACTCTGGAATTATAGATAAACTCACTAAACTAGGTATAAATCCCTATGTCACAAGATGGGTTGCCAAATGGCTCACTGACAGCACACATTGTGAAAGTAGCAGACTCCAAATCTGACTTCAGACCAGTGACAAGTGGAGTACCACAGGGTTCAGTCCTGGGTCCTCTCCTGTTTGGTATCTACTTTTCTGAAGTACAGGCTAACACAGAAGTTTGCAGATGACTGCAAACTAGGAGCCATAATCAAAACTCCTAATGATGTGGACAGCCTACAAAAATGCCTCACTGAGACAGATGCCTGGTGTCAAAGCCATGGCCTCAAGCTCAATGCCAAAAAGTGCATTGTCATCCCCTTTGGTAAAAACTCTGTACTGATGAGCTACCACATAGGTGATAGTCTACTTAACACTGAAAGTGTGATAAGAGTCCTTGGGACACAGGTGGACAGTAGTCTCTCTTTTATAATCACATCACCACAGTAGTCAGGAAAGCCTTCTTCATGGCACACCTCATCACAAAAGGTTTCTCATCCAGGAAAAAAAGAGGTCATTGTTTCCCTCTACTCATCACTCATTAGACCCATTATAGGGTACACATCTACAACAACTGGAAAGGCCTCAGAAATACCTCATAAAGAGGATTATCAGCCTCAAACAGATGCACTATGCAGACCATCTCAAAAAACTCCAGCTTTACCCCGTCGCATATTGCCTACTCAGAGGTGATCTCTGCCTAACATAGAAAGCTATGTCAAACCCAGAGCTGTTGGACATGCTCCACTTTAAGAAATCCCAATCCTTCCGAGCTACATGCTCTAGACCTTGTCACCACAATAAACAGAACATGCTGGAGGGATAGATTCCTGTCCCAGAGACTTCCCATACTCTGGAAAAAACTACCTGTCTATATCAATCAAAGCTCCTCATTAGCACTCTTCAAGAAAAATCTTGATGGTTGGATGGGAAATGGGAAACTCCCCACAGGGATCACCTCTGTGGCTCTGCTCGACAGGGGCACAGGAAAATAATTTTCTTGGGTGGTGAAAGCTAAGGTACCTTTTTGGCTAGGCTTATATAGGCCCTAGGGTCAATAGCCTAGTACCTACCTATGAACCTATGAACCTGTACAAACACTTATACAAATATAGTGACACAGCTGTACCTAATAGGATCAAACCAAGATCCTCAAGAAAAAACAAACCTCCCTGGTTGGCATCTAACATTAATAAGTTATAAAACAAGAGGAAGGAGTTGCTGTCTAAGAATAAAAAAGAGAGGTCTTAGCATTGGATGAATACCCTCCTCTTCTTGAACAAACAAATAAGACAACTTGTAAAAATCCTGTAAGGGCATCATCAGAAATAATTTAGCAACCATAACTAAGAATAACCATAAGGAATTCTTCAGGTATATCCATAACCTAAAAGGTAGAATTCAGACATGTGCTGAATTAGCTGTGGATGGTATCACACATACTGATCCTTTGAAAATAGCTAATCTGTTAGCTGACGGGTTTGGTGAAAATTCCACCCCCCCCATCCTCTCCAAACATTCCACAATGCATTCCCTTTACATCTCCCCCAGCTTGCATCTCTAAAGAGAAAATTATTATTGCTCTCTCCAAGGCCAAAAGCACTGTCTCTATGGGAACGAATGGCATTTCAGGTTGTATTTTAAATGGTCTACAACATGAGTTAGCAACTCCATTAGGTACTCTCTTCAAAAACAGCCTGAGTACTGGTTTTGTCCCTACTTAATGGAAAACAGCAACGGTCATCCCTCTTCTTAAAGGGGGTACAGCAACACACCCTGAGAATTAAAGAGCCATAAGTTTAAAGAGCGTTTTCTGTAAGGCCATGGAATAAATAGTCATGGATCTTATAAATAAGGATACACAAAGCAATGACTGGTGCCAAAGCCATGGACACAAACTCAGAGTTAAAGAATGCATTGTCATCCCGTTTGGTAAAAATGATTTCCCTGCAGACTATCATATAAATAATAATACCCTATCTAACAACTCAGTAGTTTGAGACTTGGGAACACAAGCTGACTGTAGCCTAAACCCTGACCACCATGTGTCTATTGTGGTAAGGAAGGCATTCTATGTTGCACACCTCATTAGGAAAGGCATTGCCTCAGGAGCAAAAGATGTCATAACTCCTCTGTACCTGACCCTCATCAGGCCAATAAATGAGTTCAATGCTCCCTTTGGTATGTACCTTACAAGGCACCTGCAGCAACTTGACAGACCTCAAAGATTTCTAACCAAGAAAATTCAGGTTATCCTGCACATGTCATAAACTCACAGACTGAAGTCACTGTCACTGTACGTAGTATCATACAGACTACTTAGAGGGGACTTGTGCCTTGCCTATAGAGCAATTTCAGATGTAAACCTAATGGAACTGCTGCACATCTACAAGTCAAATGGGACAAGGGTCTCCCACTCTAGGGACCTTAACCTAGCCTGTGACATAAACAGGACCTGCTGGAGAGCACGATATGTCTCTCAGAGGTTGCCACTCCTCTGGAATAGGCTACCAATTCACATCAAACAGAGTCCCTCTATGACTCTGCTTAAGCATAGCCTAAATGAATGGATGGGAAACTGCAAATTTATGCTGGGGATTTCACCTATGGCCTTCCTAGATTGGAGATAACTAAGTTCTCAAGTTTAGACAAGATCCTTTATATTGGGTTTCTCTAGTATTATATTGAGTACGCATGTCTAGGTTATGGAGACCATCTGGTCAATAGCCTAGTAACTTCCTGTGAACCTATGAATCTATGAATCAAGAAATCAAGTGTTTAGATGCATTACTCATTATAATAATATTAGCTCTTAGTAGGCTAATGCACAAAGCTTAATTGAGAAAAAAAACAAGAATTAAATTTGATCACTGGACACTATTGTCATGACTTAAAATTTATAACTTATAATTGAAACTGAAATGATATTACTTAAACAGGTTATAAGAAATGCATGAACCTATAAGAACCCAGATGAGGTGGGGAATAGTCTTAATTAACCATAAATTATGAGCTTCCTTTCTAGATAAGATGAAAGATAGAGCAGAAATAATAAGTAATATGCTATTCTATCAGACATTAAATGATAGAGCACACAATAAGAGTAATGTTCAATACAAACTCACATTTATTTTTATTTTATTTATTTTATTTTTATTTTACATTTGTTGACCGGGCTAGTCTAGCTGGATATATTTCCATTTTCAGTAGAGGCCCGGGGAGAAAAGCTCCACACAGAAATAGACACAAAAAAAGAATCATACAATCAAAAAGAAATATCAACAGTATTTTATATATTGTTTGGAATGTATATTAGATGGAAAACCTACAGTAATCTTGGTTGATTGCAATTATCCAGCTATACGTTATAATATTTGCTATACTTCATTCTTGTATGCATTGTGTTTCTTGCATATAATAGGTTTATATAACTTTGAATAATTATTAAAAAGCTACTGGGAAAGCAGCACACTTTAGATTGCACTGACTGATGTTAGGGTCTTATTAAGAAAGCTCAACTGAGCCCAACATTGATGAGTTCTGATCATTACACTATTAGTTTTGGTTTTCTACAAATGGGCACACATAAAAGAGAAATATTAGGACAAAGAATAAATAAATTACTTAAAGATAATCTAATAAATGAACTTCATATTTATGCAAGGAGAAATATAATGAGGAAGAAAGCCAGACTGTAGATAGATAATATTTAAAAACAACTGTATACATCTCCTGAAACAAACTTTTGTGGTAAGAACTATGAGGTGCAAATGCATTCCACAATGGTGGAACAAAACGCATATAACTTTTTGAATGCAAAAATGATAATTAGAAGGGATTAAATGCCATTACTCAAAAGTGTAAAACATGAACTATTGAACAACTAAAAAAGCTATGGATTTAAATTAAGCAACTTCAAAGGTAGCAACAAAACATTTTTAAATATGCATGCATGTAAAAATTAACTCTGATCAAATCTATTTTACAGGGAAACACTTTATATCACTAGAAGTTTTTAATGACTATTTTTTTACTCTAGGAGGAGCTGTGACAAGCAATGAACAGTTACTGAATATATAAGAAACAAATGAAATGTAGCCAACTATGCCACAGGAAGATGGTAAAGCAATTAACAAGGAGAAAGTAGTGAGTTCAATGGGCAATGATCAGATACTGTGGAGTCTTATTGAATGGATTTCACAGGGCTTGGTACCTGAAATAACCACCTAATCTAGCTTTCTGTGTACTTATTTATTTATTTGTTTACATTTTCTTTAATGCATGTTTTATAGCAAGTTACAACATTAAGCCACACACTGCTTCCTCCCTTAGAAGAACATACAATCAGGAAATTTCTACCTAGACATTTCTAAGACTTACATCTGTGATAGACAAAAGCTATGAATATTGTT
>NC_056742.1:43005138-43010138 GCF_019279795.1 Protopterus annectens | reverse complement strand
GAAGATGTTATGTCAACAATCCATGGTACGTAACATTTAATCATACTAATTCTTTATTTTTTTTGTAGTGGAAGATGGAAATAGGTTGTAGGAAATATTTTATATTTTATTCATTTGTTCCATAATAAAAGATGTAGTGTTCCACATTTTAGAGATGGGAGGTTGAGAGTTATAAGACTAACGTCGCCAAAGACGTAATAAATTTGTTTATTCTGGAAATCAGGTCCATCTCAAATGCCACATCTCAGCTGAGCATATTTTTTAAATGCAGATGATCCAGCACACAAAATAGAAAACACTCCAGTGCTACTTTCATTCAGACATAGCTAGAGCCATACCAACGCTCTTGTTTTTGAAGAGAAGGAATTATCAGTCTGTGTTTTGTTCATCTATAGACACTTTGAGATGCTTCAGCGGGTAGCATGTAAAATCACAGTAATATCAGCCCCTGTATCAATCCTAAGCCTTACTGGGACAGCAAGAATAGGGAGCTTTGCTTGCCAGTCTAATCTGTGTTTGGCACGACAATCACTAGCTTTCTTGTAAATACTCCTGTATTCAGGGACTTCACAAAAACAAGCCTTCTTCAGTTACTTGAGGACTTAAATAAATTTTGCTGTAATCCTCCTTCAAAAGCTCCAGCTGCTAAAGCTGCCTCTGGCATCTACGTCTGCTTAAGTAGTTGTATTGACACGTTAGTCCCTATCCACACCAAATAAAATGAGAAATTTAAAAACAAACCCTATGGTGGAACACCTGTAAAATAAATTGCATAACATGAGAAAGAAATTGCTACCTGCTTATAGCAGGTGTTATTTTATCTACCTTAAGAGCATACTTAATTAAACTATTGAAGAGCTTAAGGGAATCATTAGGAAGTTCAAACATGAGTATGAACTTAAAAAAGCCACTACAAACAAAAATAACTACTGGCCTTTCTTTAACCATGTGAAGACGTTAAGAAGCAACACCCATCAATGTTTGGAACTGGTCCTTAATACTGCACTTTCTGATGGAAAGGAAATTGCTAATGTCCTAGATGACAAATTTAATGCAAACTTTGCTCAATATACAGTTACTATTCTACAGATTCCACAATCTCATCCACCTCCTTTAGTTACTATGGACCAAGTTCTATCAGCTCTTTCTAGAGCTAAGAGCACCTCATCTACAGGCCCTGATAATATACCAAGTGGCTTGATTATTAGTGCTAAATACAGTTTATCTCATCCCCTACTCAACTTCCATGATGTCAATACACAAAGGTGGCCCAGCCACAAACTCAGGAAAGCTTAGACAGTCTCATTAGCCTCATATGTAATGCTATCATCGCAAAACGTGTAAATCCAGACATTGAAACAGACTAAACCCTGCACTCTCAATAATCTTAATTTGTCACAGGAAGTTCCAGCTTATGTTATCTCATTAATTTCTGTGAAAAAGTTACCAAAGCAGTCTGTAATAGTTATGTAGTACATTCAGCATATCAGGACCTGACAAAGGTATATGACAATATTTCCAATGCAGACATTATTTACATATTTGTAAATATATATATATATATATATATATATATATATATATACACACATACACACACACACACACACACACACACACACACACACACACACACACACACACACACACACACACACATATATGGTTTCACTTCATATTGGCGAAATGCTGAAATATCGAATTCCAGCATTTCGACAGCATAAAGCTGAAACCATTAAAACACTGACACCTCAAAATCACAAAATCACAACATCGAACAGACATTATACAGCACGCAACACACAAACCATAACACCCACACCACAAAACACTGAAATACAACACATCACCACACAGACACACACCTACACTACACATATACAGGAGGGCAAGCCTTCCTGCACCCCCCTACTTATATATACTAACTCTGAGATCGCACAAACAGTAAATAAAAAAAAAATCACACATAGCCAACACGCACCCATACCCCCACCTTCCCACCCTCACCTACTCTTACAAGTTACAAAAAGCACTTACGCACTCACTCACCTTAAACTGCAGACAACATCCCAGCCAAACACTTCCATACAATAACGAAAATGCATAAGCGAAATTCAACATAGTCCTATTCGCGAGTTTGCACTTTCGTTATTTAGAGGTTTTGGCTTCATGGACATGAATTGCTGAAATTCGATATTTCAGTAATTCGCGTTTATGAAGTGAAGCCATATATATATATATATATATATATATATATATATATATATATATATATATATATATATATATATTTGCATTGGGCACTAGATTGCTAACTGGTGTTCTGACATAATTCATGTGGTCAGAGTCACAGATCAAAATTCTGAAAAAAAAAACAGTGGTGCACCCCAAAGTTCAATGTAGGACCCACTCCTATTAAACATTTATTTCTCAGAAATTTACACCAAAACTTCTGGCCTCTGGTTATCTAAGTGTACAGATAACTGTAAATTAAGTATTCATTTGACCTTACACTGACTCAAAATTTCTCCAGCATGGGCTAGACTATGTTAGCAATTGGTGGAAGGGCAGCAGTCTCAATTTATATGTGAAAAAATGTAGCATTGTTCATTTCAGTAAAGAAAACATTTTCTCATTCTATATAGGCTACATGTCCTTCTAGCCACACATAACATAACAGATCTATGCACTCTTGTTTTGACCATCATTTCTCTACAGAAAGTTTTCTGTCTGGCTTATCTAATTTCCAAATGCATTTCAAGTAAATCCAAATAGGGCTTCACCCCCCCCCCTTTACTCATATCTCATCAGATTCATTATTCTACAGAATGCACTCTTTGGTGACCAGTTGTCTAAATATACCATTCAACTTGAGAGGACCAAAGATAAATAACTCTAAAACACACACACAAAAAAACAAACAAAAAATAAACAAAAAATCAAAAAAATCAGTAGCATCAAAAATCTTAGCAATCATAACAGGCTGTCATACCTCACTCTGTAGTGTATAGACTCTGCCCTGGAGATGTGTGTCTCACCTTTCAAGCTGTGAAAGATTTAACTCTCTCTTAAGTCCTATTCCTTCACAGAAGAAATGGTAAATAAAATACCCAGTTAAAGAACTGCACCTTCACCAGCAGATAAATAAAACATCTAGTTGTGAACAGTTACAATCCTAGTGTATGCTTCAGCTGTAGAACAAACATGGATTGCATGTCAAGCAGAGTAGCACACCTGCCACCTTCAAGGTAAACCTAAATATTTGCATGGGCAGTCTCATATTCTATACCCAATCTATCTTGTCTTATTGTCCATTAAGCTGGAAGGAATGGAACAGGGTTTTTTGAGTAGGTTTGTAACGGTCTGCATATTGATTGTGTAATACTTGCCTATGAACACCTTACAAAAGCTTCAGTACTTTCACCTTTAGCTTTAACATGAGCACATGTGTGGTAACATGACTTATCATGTGTAATATTTTCTTTTGTCAAACAAATATCATTGAGCTTACATTGCGCATCTTCCTAATTTTTGTTCTGTAAACAGCTACTTGGACTAGTACTACTGCTTGGTCATCTAGCTAACGTTGCTGGAAATCTCCTGCGTCTAACTCAGGGCATACAGTAAATATCCTGTATGCCCATTTCCATGCCATCTCTCTCTCACTGTCTCTCTCTGTCTCTTGTGCTTATTCTCCTGCCCTATTAGAATAGTATAACTTTACTTTCTAGTCTCCTTATTAATGCTCTGTTGTGTAAAAAAACAATGCTCTGTCGCTTAAGTTCTCACTGCCTACATATGTGCTATGTCTTCTCGATGCTAATGCTCTTCAGTTTTGTCTCTTTTACTTTTTATATGTCTCTTTTTCATCAACAGTTAACTTTAGTAGTGTTTGTTATATTTCAGATAGTCATGGACTGTACCCCCCTCCAAAAAAGACTACAGAATTGCAAGTTTTTAGCCAAGTAAATACAGCAAGCAACCAGTCCTGCAAAATCTTAGTTACCTAACATATTAACTTAGTGTAAGGAGAATTTACTTGTCCATTGTGTTATCATCTTAGTCAGGCTCTGTTCAAAATGGTACCAGTAAAATATTACTGCTTGGCCTCTGCATAGTGGTCTGTTTTTGGTTGTTGCAGAATCAAAGTTTGACTACTCTACCCGTCTGCACTTTACATCCCCCCTCTTCTCTTCCCTCTGTTGTACCTACTATATTTGTGAATCTCCTTCTTTTCTACATTGGCAGTTCCATGTTGGTTCACTTATTTCCTTCTTTTACAAGTGATGAAGATTACTGATAAACAACTCCACTACTGTTGTGTCTTTCACACATATTGTTTTTATTCTACAGCTTTAAACACTGCATAGTCTAAGAATTACTTTTTGCACTTACACTGGTAAGTGCCCTTAGTTACCTTGCAGTGCTAATTCCATTAACTGTTTTTGACAATGCAATTGTCCTAACGGGCTGGAACCATCTCAATACATTAGATTTTGTGCCATTACTCCACTTCATGGGTGGGCACCTCCCCACATTCCCCACAATTACCACCCATCTTCTCTACATTTATACTTCCAGTAATCCCTCCTATTCACGCACCAAATGTCCCACCCCTAATCATCTCAAATAACCAATTACTATCACCCCTGCCTCCTGTACATTCCTTCACTCATTACAATACACATTTCACCATCATAAACTCTAATAGCTTTAAATCTTTACATTCTAACTATGCTTACACTCTAAACTTTTCATAACACTAGTGTTTCCTCTCTTTTTCAGCATGTCTTCCAACATCAGCATCACATATTACTAATTGTAATGCCTCTTCCTCACATTCTACAGTAAATAAGATATAACTTTTCCCACCATTTCAACTATCATACCCAAATGCACCAGCAAACAGTGACCTTTAACTACCTACCAGTTTACAAATATTTTCCAACTTTGTTCAGTTTTTTCATAGGACTCCTACAGTTATCCTGCATCTCTCTCTC
>NC_056742.1:42997638-43000138 GCF_019279795.1 Protopterus annectens | reverse complement strand
AACACCATTATAGGTGCTTAACTTCCAAATGTCTAGACAGTAAAATACCTTAACTGCACTAACTTAAACAAATGTTAGTGAATGTGTTAGTACATTCTGCTGTATAGTTCCTTAATCAAACCATTGTATTGATTAGTACATCACCAGGAAGCAACAGCTGCATAACTCTCTCCAGTAAGTATCCTTCCCCCAACTAAAGTCTATTTTCTTTTGAGTAACACTTAAATCTATAAAATAGCATTCCATTACCTCTCTTATTTCATCTTTAACTAACCCTAGCTTTAATTTTATATCCTTTTAAGAAATCAGGGTAACATTAGATAATGTCTACACTTGCCTTCATTTAACAGTATAAAGTAGAGTGACTGTGCAAAGTAGCATACTTTTTCTTAAGGTACACTGAGCAGTTTCTAACAGTTGACTATTGATCTGGGCCTGCCCGCTCTGCCCTCGTTACACTCAGGTTTCAATGTGCTCCTCTGCCCAGCCCCCAATTTCCCACTCAACCTCACTATTTGCCAATTTATAGACACAATACCAAACCTCCCTTCCCACATCCCCCCACCACCTCAACCAGTCTCAAAACAACACAATTGCAAATATTAACAAGCTCCCACCCTCTACCCATCAAGTCCTCCTACCATTCTCTATACCCCCATACTATCATCAACAACTGAACCACTGGCCACAAACCCTCAAGTAACTATGTTCACCTCTCTTCTATTATTAGTAGCTACCTTTGTTACACTTCAAATTGTTACCTGCTATTATAATGCTCACATAATATTTTACCCAAGTCCAACCCTAAGTTCCACCTACCAACTATATAGTAACACTCTGTTCTCCTGCATCCAACCCCACTTACTGAACTTCCCTACCACTGAGTTATACAATGTCAAATATATTAATTCCACCTTTGCTTCCAACAAATCCAACAGACTAACTAAAGTTCTACTCAAAATTCAATCCCTATGTCTATTCCTGCAAACACATCTCCAAATTTCTGGTGATATACACCCCAACCCAGGCCTCACAACTGATCAACCTCACTAGTCCAAACATCCAACATGCAATTAACTGTAAAAAGCTCTGTGATCTACTTATACTTAGTATGAACACTAGAAGTATCTTAAACAAAACTGATGAGCTACATACCACACTTTCCGCTTACAAACCAGATATTACAATCATTACAGAGACCTTGGTCAAACCCCACATTAAGGACAGATATACTCCCTCAGGCTATATTATAATCAGGGCTGATAGAACTATCAAAAAAGGTGGAGGTGTTGCCATACTATACAAGACTGTCCTCAAGGTAGACCTTATACATAAAGAAATCTAAACTTTTAACAATGCAGAAACCCTATTCACCAAAATTCAAATCAATCAACAGAAGCAACTAAATCTAGTGGGTGTTTACATACACCCAGGCGACAACATGCCTAGCCTTGAGTCTATACTAAACTGGACATCCACAAACCTCCCACAGGAGACACTCCCCCCTAGGGAACGTTAACATTGACTGGAAATCCATCAACACAACTATCCCCTCTAATCACATCAGCCCGTATTCCTATACTCAACTTATCCAAACACCCACCCGTATTGACAAAAATGCATACAAGGAATCCATACTAGACTGCATCCTTACAAACAACCCATCTACTGTCCGATGTTATGGTACAGTACCAACTGGCCTTAGTGACCATTTACCCACATTCATATTAAGGCAACACCTAAAACCACTAAAACAACCATCTTACGTGAAATCTGTAATTCAAAAAATGTCATACTTGAGCATTTCATTAATGCACTAAGGTAATGCAACTGGGCTCCCCTAGCAACCCTCACACTAGACAAGGTAGTGAACTACTTCAATTCCACTTCTTTAAACATATTAAATCAGATGGCTCTCCTATGGACAATTCGAATAAATAACAACCCAACCCCATGGCTCTCTAAAAACACAAGAACCCTTATCAAACTTAGAGATAAAGCTTGGGTTACCTAGTATTACAATAAGACCGATCAGAACAGGCAGATTTTCCTAAAACTACATAGTAAAGCTAAAAAACAGATAAGACATGGTAAGAAAAATCACTACACAGAGCTACAAGTAAAACATACCACTAACCCCCCAAAATTCTGGGCAGCTGTCAACCAAGTATTACAACCAGGCAAACCCATTACCCCTCCTGCCAACATCAGAGGAAATAATATAGAGATAGCTACCCAATTTAACAACTGCTTCACTTCTTCCATCCTTACCCTAACTAGCAACAGCCAGCCTTGCACTACCTGCAACCAAACAGCAACCCAAATTCATACCCCTCATTCACTCTCAAACCAGTTCCTACCAACACAATATACAAACACCTTACTAAACTAAAACCCACCACTTTGGAAATTGATAAACTCCCTGCAGATTACCTCAAAATTGCCACTAGTGCTATAGCTTACCCCACCTCGATACTTATCTACCAGTGTATCAACAAGT
>NC_056742.1:42877638-42992638 GCF_019279795.1 Protopterus annectens | reverse complement strand
TCCAGTTTGGAAATATGAAATGTTCTCTGCATAAGTAATTTGGCAGTGGTTTTACGCTGGATGCCCTTCCTGAGGCAACCCTCCCCATTTATCCGGGCTTGGGACCGGCACAAAGAAATGCACTGGCTTGTGCTTCCCCAGTGGCTGGGTTACACACACACACACACACACACACACACACACACACACACACACACACATATATATATATATATATATATATATATATATAAACACAATGTCAACCAATGCAAGAAAGCAAGGACATAAAATGAAGCACACATCTAAAAACACCTTGCTGAACAGCCATGACCAAAATCAGAAGGTAGACTGCAGGTAATGCACAAACCACAAAGAATTAGCGCTTGCGTTCCACCTTATTTACCAAAGAAACTTCTTCAGAAATAACAAAAGAAACAATAGTAATACATTTAAATATCTTACACACCCTCTTGATAACCAGTCAAATACATCATTGTACAATATCATTGCACTTCCTGTGATGTCATTTATTACAAACTAGGAAGCATCATATTTAAAAATATTTTAAATATAATTGGCTGTTTACTAAATAAATTAAAAATCTTAAAAGATAAAAACACACAATGCACTGTTTAAAAAGAAATGTATCTTCAAGATACTCTTCATATTTATATGCTTGGATAAACCAGGGAACTTGTCAGCTCTAAGGGAAATTTGCCATTTTGTCTCTTTAGTCTCTAAAACTTTCTTGCAACTACCTATAACATTATTTTCATCAATCTATTCAAGTACTGAGAAATGGAATTTCCTAAAGCCTTCACAATTTAAACTATGTTTGTTTAATGCATTTGTATTGTCTGTATCTTTTATAGCCTTAACTTATTCCTTTATCCTGGTCTTTAATTTCTAAACAATTTTGCCAATGTAAAACAGGCTACACAAACTTACTTCTTCTTTCAGCTTTTCCCAGTTAGGGGTCACCACAGCGGATCACCTGTCCACTCATGATTGGCAGTGGAGTTTTTACGGTGTCAAGTTGCCAGCCCGGTGCCCAACCTTCCATGTAAGGCACACATATGCACACCTAGGGCCAATTTAGAGTGTCTAATCCACCTACAGCATGTCTTTGCAATGTAGGAGGAAACCAGAGCACCCAGAGGAAACCCACGCGACCACAGGGAGGACATGCAAACTCCACACAGAAGGCACCCCAGCCCAGAATTGAACTAGAGAACCTCTTGCTGTGAGGTGACAACGCTAACCGCTGCACCACCATGGCCGCCTAAAACAGATTACACAAACTACATTTCACATAATAAATTGTGTTCTTACTGTTGCAATTAAAGAAACCTTTGACTTCAAGAAACATATTTAAATGAGTGAAATGAACAATGTTATTATTATTAATGAACATACACAATCTGCAAGGGAATGTGCCAATCTTTATTAACTCTAACTGGTTGTCTGAAATAACCTGAAATTCTAAAAGTGCCTTCATATTGACAGTCTGGTTATATATATATAAACTCTGGTTTATTATCCAGAAATTTTGATTACTCAGGCTTGCCACTAATAATTTTCCAATTACTCGTAACTATTTTAATAATAGCTGAACTACCTGTCTGTAGAAATGGCAACCGGCAATGCATACACTTTACTTTTACTACTTTTATTGTTGACCTTATCTGTAGTTAACTCATTGCCATGAGCGAGAATATGAGAAAATATATCTATTCAATGTAAACATATTTCATTTATAACTGGTGACATCTCACTTAAAGGATAACCTCTGTTTAAAGAAAAGTCTTGTTATAAAATCTACAACAAGTTCAGCAACCAGTCCAGGAAACTTCCACCACAATGAAAGTAATGCACTCAAGCACAGACACTATTGAAGCTCACAATAAGGTTCCACAATGATAAATATCGTAGCCAAAAGCACCAGCAGCAAATAAAGCTCACATAGAAGTGTCACAGGCACCACACAGTTTATTAACGTACCAAATGGTATAAAACACGTTTTCATCTGACTCAACTTCATCAGATAATGATCACAACCAACCATTCCCCTCATTTAAATACATCTGTTAATTGAATAATAACACATTGCATAAATTAAATAATTAAATAAACAATCAATATTAAATAATCCTATAAAACTGTATAATTTTTATACAGTTTTATAGGATTATTTAATATTGATTGTTTTTTTAATTATTTAATTTTTATACAGTTTTATAGGATTATTTAATATTGATTGTTTCTTTAATTATTTAATTTATGCAATGTGTTATTATTCAATTAACAGATGTATTTAAATGAGGGGAATGGTTGGTTGTGATCATTATCTGATGAAGTCGAGTCTGATGAAAACGTGTTTTATACCATTTGGTACGTTAATAAACTGTGTGGTGCCTGTGACACTTCTATGTGAGCTTTATTTGCTGCTGGTGCTTTTGGCTATGATATTTATCGTTGTGGAACCTTATTGTGAGCTTCAATAGTGTCGGTGCTTGAGTGCATTACTTTCATTGTGGTGGAAGTTTCCTGGACTGGTTGCTGAACTTGTTGTGGTCTTCATTTTATTCAGCGCTGTTTGTTAAGTTGGTTTTGTTATAAAATCTACTTCCTTAAAAAAAGTAGTGTCTTCACTAATAATACGATTAGCTCATATGAGCTGCCTGCAAAATATATTTAAATTCATAACTTTTGGATGTCCACACTTATAGTAAAATAATTATTCATAAAGGTTTCTATTCTCTGAATTTTAGTCGAAAGCACCTTTTGTTATAATCAACTTGAATATTTAAATCCAAAAAATTAACTGTTGTATGTAAAGAACCTGAAGTGAACTTCAACCATAAAATGCTATCATTAATTTCTTCCAAAGAATCTATTAAAACTGTCCTTACTTACACTCCATATAAAAAAAATCATCTGTTTATCTACAGTAAAAATGTTAAAAACTTGAAAGAAGGTAAGGAAGTAAAAATTCTGGTTTCTCATCAACATAAAACAATATTAGTGAATGAGGGAGAAACCTTGGCCCACATTCAATGCCAGTGACCTGTTGGTAGACATCATTTTTAAATGTAAAACATTGTTCTGAAGTATTAATTCCATTAAAGTTTGACACAAACTAACACTAATATTATCCACTTGACAAACTTGGCAAAGGTATCTTTTCATAAAATTAATACCTTTAGAAGGTTCATTGTTGGTATACAATGAAACAGTATCAACAGTGTATAAAAATTTCTCACAACCTAAAAATTCATATTGTTTTAACTGGTTGAGAAAAGATGAATCCTTGATATAAAACTTACTATTTTGCACTAATGGATTAAATAACTTATCCAAATAGTGCAACATTGCAGTGGTTTTGTGCCTATGGCTAGATACCATTGGCCTGAACAGTTGATATGAATCTTCATGAATTTTGAGTATACTGAATATTTTACCTATTTCAGGTTTGCCCACTGTCAGGAATTCATAAACTTGAAAATCAATAAACGTCTTATTAAATAATTGAAAAATAACAATCAGTATGTGTAAACCAATTCACATCTTCTTTTTTTGTAACTTTTTTA
This sequence comes from Protopterus annectens, assembly GCF_019279795.1. Classification (NCBI taxonomy): domain Eukaryota; kingdom Metazoa; phylum Chordata; order Ceratodontiformes; family Protopteridae; genus Protopterus; species Protopterus annectens. Next base: position 42,989,066 of record NC_056742.1, on the reverse strand, counting down.
TATTTTTTTTATCTAACAACAGTTTTATCACCTCTGTACTGTATTGTTTTTCTTTCATCACCACCATTCCGCACCCTTTATCGGCTCTCATATATTGCAAATGCATATAACTTCTTAACTGACCCAAAGCCTGTTGCTGTTGATTATTAAGATTAAACAACCTATTTAAAGGTTTGTTTTTGCTCATATTATCAAAATCAACGTCATAGGCTTTTGAAAAAGCTTTGAATGCAACATGTAAAGCAAGGTTAAAAGTACTCAGTTTTCTTACAATATTAGTTGACTCACTGACATTGTTCACAACTTCACTGAAAATATATTTGAAATTTAACTTTCTTATATATAATTTAAAATCATTCATTAAAATCAGTGTATTTTGCTCATTTCAAATGTATAAATGAAAACCCTTTTGATAAAACATCTATTTTATTATCAGTGAACAAATACTGAGATAAGTTAAAAATAGGACAGTTTTTTTGTTCAATGTCCTCTCCCTCTGCCCTTGCCTTTTCTTTTTCATCACTTCTTAATTTACTGTAGTCCTGCCCACTGCTTGACCTGCAGTTATGTCTGCTTTTTTATATATGAGTAAGACTACCCTGACATTTTTAAGGAAACATGTATGGTTCCCTGCCAGGGTAACCAGGGTAACATGCACTTCTGCTGAATGAGTAAGATCCATGTATTGCTTCTCTTATCTCTGAAGAAATGTCATTTTTACTAACAGAGTGAAGTACATGGAAAGTTTATTGACAGCACTAATTATGGAGTGGTGCAGATTTTGAAAGATAAAAGACCAAGTATATTCGGATAAGTACATGTGGACTTTTGATTTTAGTTCTGAAACGTATGGATATACTGATAGTTTTAATATAAAGGGTGGGAATGTTGCACAGTGGCTAGCATTGCTTTTTCATAGCAAGATGATCCTCCAGCTCAATTCTCAGCAGTGGTGCCTTCTGTGTAGAGTCTGCATGTCCTCCCTATATTCATGTGATTTTCCTCCAGGTGATACAGTTTCCTCCCACATTCCAAAGACATGCAGTAGGTGGACTGCAGACACTAATTTGGCCATAGGTATGAATGAGTGTGTGGTGTGGATGAACTACTGCAACAGGGCTAGCCACCTGGTAGTGTAAGGTTTAGCTATAGATGATTGTCACTGAATTAGTGGCACACTGACCCCTATGTGCAAAAATGGGAAAAAGAGGTAGTGGATGAATGGGTGTCTGCCAGTTATGGTCAGCATAAATATTAGAGATGGGTATAGATTTTATTTTGTCATATGTGATGCTGTATTTGGCATGTGACCATGTATCTTGTGCAGTGGAAGTGTTATAGAAAGGGTATTTCTGTGGTATAGTGTAGGGTAATGGTTACAAACAATGTTAAAGATAATTTTGACATGCCTTGGTAAAGTGATGCACATCCCCATCCTTACTAATGCTTAATAACTCTAATGCTAATCCTGCTCCTGCCCTTAACCTCCACCCTACACCTCTCTTCAGAAAAAATCATCTTCTAGCACTCCCACTATTCAGACAAAGTGCATCTGAATTTATTGGTTGAGTTTTAGTTAGTAGATCACAGAAGTTAGCTGTTTGTTTCCTTTTGCTCTCTTTTTTTTTCCACAGTGCTTTGGGTTACTCAGTAATCTGATATTTGAAATTCTGTTATCAATCACCTGATTCCTGTTCATTTTAATAAATCAACATGTGCTCTGGTCTGGTGACTGGACTGATACAAGAAACCCTAGCCATTCATGCATAGATTGTATAGATGGCTCCAGATTTGACTGATACTGACAGGTCAGGCAGGTTCAAACTGCAGTACTCACCTAAGTGAAGGTAGCTGTACACTAGCTAGCATATGAGTAGTAACAGGCCTAATATGTATGTTTGTAATGGGGGCACAGTTGTGTAGGGCATTATTTGGCTATACACCTGCTGCCACAGTATAGGGAACCAACACCAGTGCAATTCCCCAACACATCAGTGCAACTGCATGCCATGTTAACTTCAGGGAAAGGAATCATGCATCCACTGCATCAGGTCAGATAAAACTATTAACAGTAAAGTACAATAATACATCACTACGCATTTGAAACCAAGGAGACAGAGGAGAAATGCACATAAGTGGCAGCCTGCACAACCATTGATACCTCAGGGAACACAAAGACTAGACTGTCAACAGGCACCTTGGGCCATATTAATGGCTCTGTTAAGAGCCAGTGGGCAAAACAACTCTTGGTTATATATTGTCAAATTTAAGGATGATATGAAGCAAAGCTCATACCTTGCAAACTGAAAGGCACAGAAAAATGTAGGGGGTCAGGTAACATGCACAAGGACAGAGGGAAAGGAACAACTGAAATATATTAGAGATCATTATGCCCAGATGTAGAAGACACAAATATATATTAATTTCTTCTAGACATTCACAACTAGCACCAGGGATTCTACTTATCAAGTCTTTAAGGAGTTATGTGATGCCTGGTCACTGGAGGTGGTGCACAGACTTTACATGAGACATTCCCTTGTGTACCAAATCAATTATTTGAGCAGTGAGAGAATAACAGAATAATAAGAGTATTGTAGACATCCTACAACACTTTAACACTGTGCAGTGCCTCATAAAATGAGGTACATTCTGGGACATTGCGGAGGGAGGTCATATGGCAATCTGCTTTTTAATCAACCCCAACTGCAAATTATTCTGTGATTTATAAGAAATAAACAGATCATCATATTTTTTCTAACATAAATTATATAATCTTATAATAACGGTCTGCAGTCAAGCTGAGATGAGCATCTGTCTATGCCAGGCTGATAATACTTCACATCAGACAGTCCTTCTACAAAACTATTAGTAACAGGCAGCTTGTGCTGATATGGACAGCCTAGATAAAAATATTGATTTACTGGTGGCAGAGAAGCAAACCATCAATGCATACCAAATTGAGTATATGATCAGAACCGATGCTATGATAAAGGACATGGAACATTCAGAGTAGTTGTTGCAAAGAAGTTCCAAGATGAGCACAATTAAACTGCAGTTTGAAATAGCTGAAGCAAGATTGGACTATACTGAATCAAGGCCCATTGATCTGAAAGATTGCAGCAGATGGAAAAATATTAGGAGGCCCTGAAAAGGAAGAGACTAGTGACTATATGACATTTATTATGCAAGGGCATTTACACTGCCTTTATATTCCAAAACAAGAGATCCAGATTGATAGTGTTCACAGAGTTTTTCTTACATCAAGAACAGAGCCGGGTATTTCCTAAGGCCATTTTGATCTGGTTTGCTTCATATAAAATAGTGTAGACATTTTTATCAATGTTTTTGTTACATAGCAGAGTCTGTATCATTAATGGAAACAAGCCGTGGGCTGAGAACGATAAGTCCCTGAAAACCTGGATGCATAAAGTAGCTTTTAGGCAAGCTTTTATTCTGTGCATGAAAAATAAATTGATGTGCTGTCTTTTACACTCTGTCAACTTGAAATTCTAGCTACTAAAAGATTCTTTCATTTTCGGTTTGGCTAAGAAAAAGTTAGCTAAGTTGTGGAATTCTTCCTTACCTGAGTCCTCACAGTCTGATGCAACACATCTACCCCATTGCCCACTGTGGAAAGATGAAGTGAGAAAATAAAAGCAACCAGGAACTTTTTTCTTTATTCAAATTCAAATAGTTTAACAACAGAAAGTAGCACTGCCAGTAAGTCAATAATGTCATTAATTAGGTCCCCAAATACCTCATATTTGTATAACTGTGGTTAAATGCTTTTGTTCCTTATAAATAGATAATTATATGAGACTTTAGTTTTATCCTTCACTTTGCCTTGCATTTATTTTATTGGCCAAATCTAGTTTTAGACTTTGCTTGGAATAATTTATTTGCTGCTCTTATTTCCACTGGGACTAGGAAATCATACTAATTTAATTTTAAAGTACTTTCATGTTTGCATGGGGTTCAATTTTTTTTCACATTTTTGCCCTTTTTGCTGCAACTCTCCTTTGATTTTGACTCATCCTATAGTGGGATTTGTTATCCTACTATGACGTTTTTGAACATTATTATGTTTACTCTTTCATTTGAGTAATATAAATGTGTGCCATAAGAATTATATTTCTTAGAAGAAAAGATGTTGCATTTTCATTTTTAGAATTTCTCATGTAAAATTGATGGAGCATTGCCTAATGATTTTTTTTTGGAGAAAAGTGTATAGATTTCAGTCCTCCAGGCTATATACAACCTTATTTTATGGTGCAGATACTTATAAATTACTATTTGGGAATGTAATTGGGATCACCAATGTTGTCAAATCAAAAAGTCACATCTCACATTGCATTTTTGCAAGAAACACATTTATGTACCCAAGAACATTTTAAATTTGAAGGATATTTGTAAAGACTTTTAATTACATTTCAAGTAAGGCTAAGAGATACCTCAGTACTGTTTAAAAGAGGGATTAGTTTGAACCATATTCTCAATTACCCAACACAAGGATGTAGACATTTTGTAGAGAAAGTTTTGCTAGATGGGAGGTTGATCACTTTTTTCAGTGTTTATGTCCCTTCTGAGACTAAATATAGTAACTTTCTCAGGATGGTAAGAGAGAAGATGGAATTTCAGGAAGGATTCCTTCTTTGATATGGACACTGGAGTGCAATTTGTTAGTATGATGAGGTGCACTTTGGTCCTCATAGGACATTGATCCTGTCTCTGAGCAAACACCTAAAAAAGTTTATCAACTTAAAAGCAATCTTGGCTATACATTGGTTGAGACTACTTGTTTCAGCATATACTTATTTAATTTATAGGTTGCCTTCTTATTCCAGGACATAAATGTTTTATTAGTATATTGCATACATATTTAGCCAAGAAGTAGATGTATGGGCCTACGATTTTGTCTTATCATGACCACTTCATTGCAAGAATATTCACTAGCTCAAGAAAATACAGAATTACAGTGGTAACATAGATTGTTTTATTACAGAGGTCAAAATCTGATCCCTGTTTATAAACACTAGGAGAATGTCAAATATTCCTTCAGTGAATTTCTTAGAGCACACACTAATGCTAAGATGTAACAGACTTCTTTAGAAGTTAGATTACTGCAACTGGCACTCTTTGAAGAGCAGATGCATTCAGTTGTTTATTTAGGGCTGATAGCTCTCCTATCGTATAGATGATTAGGAATGAAATGTACATTCTATATTTAGATTAGAACATGTAGCATTGTTTTGCTGCTTAAGTCATTTGACAATTCTCCTAAGGCACAAAAGTCCTTAGCCTTATGCCTTTGCCCTCAGATAGCTGAAATACTGATCACTAAGATTATTATCCCTGATAATAAGAAAATTATTAAGACAAAGAGAGAGATTCTAAACCTGTTTGTTCGGTATTATTCTTCAGTATACAAGAGCAGTCCCTAAGACTCCACCTTACAAGAGATAAATTAGACAGTTTCTTGCCCCAGTACCATTGCCCCCTCTCTCTCTCTCTCTCTCTCCCTCTCCTGCAATTAGAAGTACCTGCTGATGTCTTCTGAAACATTGCAAGAGGTAGACCAGGCCCTCATTAAACTTTCAGCAGGAAGAACCTCTGCAACAGATGGTCTTAATATTGAGGTTTATAAGTAAGGATCACATAAACTTTCAGCATACTTTATATAATCAGCTAATAGTATAATCTCTGATGGAGATCCATGGCTTCATATTGGCTGGCAGTTATATACCTAATACTCAAATTTACCAAGCCCCGCCTCCACCCCTCGATATCTTCATATTAACCAGTATCAGACTTGAATAACAACTACAAGTTGTTTATAGCTGTACCGGTGTTTAGACTGGTAGTGTCTACCCACCTTAATAAACACTGATTACATTGATCAGATGGGCTTTTTCTCTGGGTGTATCCCATCTGACAGTCTGACACAACAACATAAAAAATAAATTCCTTATAGCAAATATGAAGATCAGCAGAAATCCTATGCTGCTGGCCAGTATTGATACCAAGAAGACCTTTGGTAAGGTTAGATGGGATTCCTTTTCCTTTTTTTTGGAATATGACTTAACTATCTCCTTGCATTGAGATGCTACAATGGTTATATAAGGACTCTTCAGCCAGAATTCCACTAGGTATCTGTCTTCCTCTTTCCCCCTTACTGGGGGAACAGGCAGGATTGATCCTTGTCTCCATTACTTTTCCTATTATATTAGAGCCACTGGCTGCAAACTTAACACGTGATTCCATATCTGCTTTTAATGTGTTTAGTAATGAATATGAAGTGTCTGTCTATGGAGATGACATGATGGTCTACCTTACTAAGCCAGGCACTCATCTTCACAGATACTTGACTATTTTTGTGAATTATCAGGCTGCACAATCACTATCTGAAAAATAAGGCAATTAAGATACATTATCCTGCCTTGGTTGACTTAATTGCAATAATTTCCTTTTCTGGGGAAGGAGAACCCAGTAGAGTACCTTCACCACTTCCTCAGTAATACTATTAGGTTCAACAGTAGTTAAGAATTTCTAACTATAGTCAACAATGAAAAGGCTGATACAACTATGGCAGTTATTGTGTGCTTTTATAACCTAATGGATTGAAATAGTCATCTTGTTCATCCTCCCTGTTGCTATACCAGACTCAATATTGTTTCCTTTCCTTCTTCAGTAGGTATTTCAGACATTTAAAAGTGTAGATATTAATTTCTTTTTTTTCTGCACTGGAGATAAACAAATGTCCTCTCTCACTCTTTATCACTGGGCGACCTAGATTTACTTGATTCTGAAAATGTTCTTGTTTTAGCTACAGGCTGGTGTAATGTGGAATGGAAAAGAATAGCTATGTCAATATTTGGAGGATATTCGGGCCTGTATGAGTTATAAAAAAAAATCCAGTGCAGATAAAATCTGCTCAGAGATGTTGAATAGGATTTTAACATTGCTCACTCAAACATTCCTTGGGAAATAAAAGAGTGTTTTTCTTCCAATAAACACTCCTCATGCTTTTTTTAACCTACCAATAGATAATAGAAGGATATCTAAGAGTTGTACTCATCTGTCATTTTGGAACCAGCTTTTAATCAGATAAGAATACCATTCCCTGACAAGCTTTTAGTCATAAGTCTATGGGAAATGATCTGGGAAAAACTTAAAGGAATTATTTAATGAGGAAATCATAAAAATTAGCATCATGGACGTAGGCCTACTCCCCTCCCTTATTTTCCTGGATATTGAGGAACGGTAGTACAGAACAGTGTAAAAAAAGTTAAGATTAGCATACCATATAACACTTTTATCACACATTTTCAAAATGCTACTGACAAGTATAGAATAATGTGGGAAATAAAACTCAGTATTTCAGTTTCTGAGGAAGTCTCGGCAAGAAAACTGTGTTCAAAGAAATCCAGATTTAGTTATTTATTTATTTTGGCTGGCAACACAAGCACAAGTTTTTTTTTTTTACACATTCTCTCAACTGGGCACAACTTTTCTAAATATCTCATCTGTTAGAGATATGACAGACTTTGGGTGGCTGACTGAATACATATTTTTTGGATGTCTGGGTCTTTTAAATCTTTGAATGATTTGCAAAATAAGATGGATATCACCTGGGAAAAAGATTACAAAACTTACCCTAATTTTTTCCTGCTTAGTGTAACAGATGACTCCACTCTTAGCAAGGTAGAGTATGTGGCACTCATTATGATAATGATTACAAAGAAATGCATTACTAAAATGTGGAGAGTAAGACTTACACCCACCTTTCAAGACCCAACCACTTTAATGGCAGAACAGAAACAGCTTGAGTGGAGGCAGTATATACTCTTTCGCAAAATATCATTTCCTCTGTTAAAATGCTGATTGCTGGTGTTATTGGCAAAGTTGATTTGGACTTAATTTTCAATAGTTAATGACCTGAGGATTGGTGCTAATATATATATAAATCTCATTCATCTTCTTGCTTTGGATTTTAATTTATAACAATGAGTATGGAATGGAAAAATGCTAATATTATGTTGTTTAATTATGAATTACTACTTGTTAATGGGACTGCATTTGAGTATTCCCATGATTGATATTTATACTATGCCATGAATATTATATCCTTTCTAAAATTCAGCTTCTTTCTTATCTTATGAATATGATTCCAGTGTTTTACTGTTACTATTGCTCTTTTCTATGTGATTAAAGTTGGTTGCAAACAAATGAGGTGCTTTCGTTTCACTTTACACTCATAATAAGCATTCCATAATGGAAATGCTAATGCTTACTGCTGTCACTGTCTTGTTTGGATCTGAGTGGGCTGGACAGTGGATAATGGATGGAAGAGTTGTCATGTTCTTATTTAATAAGGCAGCTCTGTAACATGCATATCAGTGCAAACATTAGTGGTAAAATGAACTGTGTCGATTTGGGATATGTTCTTGTGACCCGCAAAATACTCAGTGAATATTATGTAAACTACTGTGTTCCATAAATTTTGTTCTATATGAGGAGCACCACCTCACTGCTGTGCCACGGTACAATATAACCTCTGAGGTAACAGTTACTGATTGTCCAGTCCAACCTCCCAGTGTCATAAGATTACTGCAGATGCATTGTGAAAAGTAAAATAGTAAAGTACAACAGCATGGCATTCCACTATGTGGTCAAGCAGCCATTTCCAACTGTATGTAAAGTATGTTTTTGCCCTACATTTAATTACATTCCCTGGGATTCTGGATGCCTTTCTGAACATAGTCCCGACATTGCCAGAGCCAATGGCACACCTATTTGAATACATCGATGACATGTTCACCATTTCACATAATCCATGCTTTGGTATATGATTATTCAAACTTTTTGCTTCTACTTTCCCCGAGTATGTCTGGTGCATGTCTGATATCTGTTCCAAGGGGCTTCCAACAAGCCAAAACTTGAAAATACCAGTCTGATACTTTTTGCTATTTGAGGTGAACAAAATCATGTTGAGTACATTACAGAGTGATTGCTGGCTGAAGTACCCTCTACCCCAGAGGGATGTCTTACGTATATACATTAGAAACAAAATCAAGTAAACCACCAGGACTGGTACATAAACAGTAAATAATAGAAGTAAAACAATGACCAGGCAGCTTGTAACTCTCAAGTAAAATCCTTTAATGCTGAATGTTAAAGACACAGTTGCGCACTTTCGTCAGTATTGACGTCATCAATACCATTCAGTAGTATGGATGTGCCAGTGTGTAACACAGTAGTGCTAGTCTTCTGACATGCAATGTTTCATACTGCGCTGCTTTTCATTGTTTTGGTTTGACAACATTTGTCATTACTATACTTTCATTCATAATATCATCATGAATCCCACACGATGCTATGCAGTTCATCTTAGGGTCTTATATTGCCGGCTAGTAAAGGAAACAAGCAAAATAGGAAATATTTGTTTACTGATATAAGTCAGCTTCCTATCATGTTTAATACCTCTATTACTGCAAGGTTTGCATTTGCCAGTAATAGCCACTACCTGTTCTGTGGTCTGTTTTTTGTAAGGATTTTTCTGTATTCTTTTAGTGCCCGTTTACTTTTTCTTTAAAACTACCCCTTAGCAAATATTTTTTCTAGTTATTTTGAATGCAACTGGTTCTACATCATGTATACGATTCTAGAATAGAGAAGTTGTGAAATGCAAAACATGTAGGTAGACAATATTGTTTTGTGTGTTTTTTTGATGTGTTTGAATATTGATTTGTATTTATTATTATGCTGATAGTGATATATAATACTGAAATGTTATATATGTCATTTGCTTGACATAATACGTGTTCATACTGATTTGACAAAGCAATCATCGTGCCTATGATAAATCCAGCACTACTCATAGGAATAAGTCCAGCCATAAAATAGAAACAGACAAACTGAAAAGTAACATCTTAACTAGGGAAAATAGCAATCTAATTGTAAAATGGTAGAATTCTAACTGACTTTAGCACAATTCGAGAAAGTTAACAAGGACATATAATTTCTAATCTTTGAACTCCATTGAAGAGTCTAAGGGAAATACAGAACAAGAAAGATGACAGACTGATCCTTCCTCTTTTTTTTTTTCAATTGAAGTAATGAAACAGCAATTTTCTTCAAACTGCACTGTAAATAAGAAGGAGAAGCACATGAGAAAGTAGTTAATGAGGCAAAATTTAATAACATGCTTTCTTAGGAATTTGAGGCAAGTAAGTTGAGACCCCTTTTGTGCCTTACCAGTACCCAGTGTTATGAAATACCTTCTGATTCAAGAAGAGCACAGCAATCCAGGTCAGGAACACATCTGCAGATGCCCATATGAGTATCAAGGCTCAACTTGAAGTATGCTTGAATATGCTTCTCTTTTACATTTAATTTCAATGTGTTCCAAACATGGGGTAAGTATTACCCAATGGGTCTGTCACATAACATGTTTTGTTTATATGTTGATGTAGATTTAAATCCTTGGTTCAAATGTTTGACTTGCAGAGTAGTAAGAGATCAGGGAAGACTAATGACATGGAATTCAAGGCACATATCTCCACTTAGGAGCCTATAGGAAAACAAGCATAGGTAAATTACTTCAAGCCTGTCTGTCTTTAGACCAGTAATCATTTTAGTTAGCAACTTCTGGAGTCATTCTAATTCTGATGTGTTTGGAAGGGTATATGACAAAATGGGAATTGTATTCTATAACTGGCCTAAACAGGTGATAATTTCTTTAACCTGGATTTGATGCATTAGGCATCAGTTGCGCTAGATTGAAGTCCCATTAAATGGCTAGTACATGATATTCAAAGAAGAAAGAGTTGCTGACCATGGTGCAAAAATCCCGACTACTGTGCCATTCAGGAGTGGGGCTATGCATTGAGATATACATAGGAGTTTTTTTAACCAAATGTGATAAAACTGCAGTTTTTTACATTTCATTTTAGCAGTTCCTTCACTGTGCCAGTGGTTTGTAAGGTGTAGCTCTTGCTTTAGAAACTCTGAGTCAGTGGGTGAATGGACAATGGCAACCAGCTTATGGTTATTAATACATAAGACTGGTCTAAATGTATGTTTTGGAGACTGGATAGGAATATGCCAGAAAAAAATGAGATGCTCCTGTACTGAGCCCTGATGTATACCAGTAGGTTGTTTCTTTCTTTTTTTCCATCTGAATTGACACCTGTCAATTTAACTATCCGGGTTCTATCTTTCACTCATTTGACTATCCACATTAATACATAAGGATTTATATCTAGGTATTTTAGCTTAATTAAAATACTAAAATGGGGGTGGTAGTCTGGGATTCCTTTTCCAAATCCAGATAGACTGAGTAGACTGAATACTCTCTACTGCCTTAAGGACTATCTGAAAGGAGTTTACTAAATTTAGTTGACATGGCGAATCCTTGAAAAAAAGTGCTGTGCATCTAACTGCACAAGGTTTTAATATTGTATTTAATGAAGTCACATATGGTGGGTTCATAGATTTATACATTAAACTAGTTGGGATGCATACCTCTCAACTTTTCAGATTTATATTAATGCAAACCTGTTACTCAAGCAACTTTCTAAGTTTATAAGAACAATATTTAAAATCTGTCCCTATCTGTGGCCCTTTGTTCGTCCATTTTGTCAGGCTTTTTCCAGATTTCTTGCACTAAGAGTTTGAGAGGTATGTTGGGATGATGGGTCAAAGGTTCTCATTTTCACTTGTGGGAACCCCTCACACACACTTTGGTGGGCATACCCTGTGGCTAAACTTAAGCTAAACTAATTCAGAAGGAGATCCATGTGGGAATATTTGTTAATATTTATTAGGCATCCAAAAAGATTTTCTGCACCCATTGAAGTAGTAGTTTCAGTTTCTGAGTACAGGTGGGATATGTTCCTTGATTGCTTTTAAGGGATGTAAGGGATATGGGGAATTATAGAATTGTGATGACTGTTTCAAGGGTGAAGGCAGTAAATTAATCTGCAGGTTTAATACCTGTGTCTTTAGCCTCTGTGTGACTGATGCCATTTTAGATTAATTTAAACACTATTTTTCTTCTAATTAATTTTCTGATGTGACTATAAAAAAGGATTATATTTACCCTGGCTTCAGTTATTTGTTTCACTTTGTAATTTGTTTTCATTTTCCTCATGGCCGTTATTAGTTCTTTGCTGATTTTTTAAACATTAACACAAAGAAACTTGTTTCCATACAGCTTGAGGAAAGGAAACAAGTGCAGATAATATCTGTTCCCTAAACTGTACTGAAATTAATAACATAAAGACAAACCAATATTTGAAAGAAACACATGAATGCCATTACTACAGCTGCTCAACATAGTTCAAGGAATGTACCACCCCCCATGCTTTATTTATTTATTTTCTTATTTGTGTTTGCTAATTTGGGTACGGTACTGAACAATCTGGACCATTTTCAGACTCAGTTTTGGAATCAGAAAAATAAAATAAGTCACATTAATTATAAACACTTACAAATGTGTTAGGCTACAAGTGAATCATTATTCAGGTAGATGAGAGCATATTTAGTGACTGTACAGCTGGCATATAACATTGATATCAGTGGTAATAATGTAAACTTAAATATTTACAATATGTCGATAAGAAACAGGAGGCATAACCAAATTGAAATTATAGAATGGGATTTTGTAATGAAGTTATTCTGCAAGCAGCAGTGGAGTATGCTATTTATACTGAGGTGGTCATATCACATTATTTTGTCATTTTTGAAGTGATGTGATGACAATTGATTTCATTAAACAGAATTTTTCTTTATGTTTAACCCTGAAAATATGGGAGCTGATAGTTGCAGGTTTGTCTGAAGGTCTTCCCATGTTTGCAGTCTTATAATAGAAAAGATGTCTTCAGTGCAGTTCATTTTAGTTGTAGGCATATGAATGGCAGCTGTGGAAGGCAGGTGTGACCCGTGTTTATATTCAGATGTATGCTGGATTAGATGACTGCACAAAAGTTGGAAACATTTCAGATGTAATAGTTTAAATATTAGTGGTGTTAATGAGCTTAGAAGAAGGTTTAACTCTGCCTGAGATTCAGAGGCCAAGGCTATGAAGGCAATGCTGCTGTGCCCTTTAGCATACCAACGCCATAAGGCAATTCAGAGGCACGATAAATCAACATGGATTAATAACTCATTTGAGTTCATAACCAGGTTTCTGAATATTTCTGTACAGTTAAAGGTAACTGCACTTGTATTTTCCCTGCGAAACCATGCAAGCTTCTACAAACACACACACGTGCCCACGCACATGCATGTGTACACACACACTCACACACACATACACACACACACACACACACACACACACACACACACACACACACACACACACACACACACACACACACACATACACACACCTAGGTGTAGTTTGAAAGAGCACATGCTTTCATGTGTGAGTGGAGTGAATACAACCAGCAACATTCCTTGCAGGTCCAGAAAAGACATGCAGATCCCGTATATAATGAACCCCAGCAAGAAAACGAAAAAGTAAACCATGTGCTAAAGAGTAGCAATGCTAACAGCTACATTGCTGTGACAGTTTTTTTAAAATATTTATTGACTTTAAGATGTACTTCAAACAAAAGACGAAAATTGCAAATTTGAAAAACATGTAAAAGGGTCAGTAGTGTATTTTGACTGATTTGTTGCCTCATCAGAAAAAACAACGTACTAATATCCATTGTCAAAACTGTTAATAGATCAGGTAGATACAAAAAAGGTCTGATCCAATTTAGCAAAAAAAAATTAAAAATAAAATAAATAACAGAAGTAGCACACTTTTCTGTGTATTGGCCAAATACCACCTAGCTTTTCATTTCAAAATAGGCCTTACCTAATGAGAATAACCTGGTCAACAAAAATTAAAATTAAAAAAATAAATAGCAACTCACTATAGCAGGTAACAGGTACAGGAATCTCAGGCTTACCCATTCTATTAAGACCATAGCATTCACTGTTGAACACTTAAAAGGAGTTTTCTGAAATGTATTTTGCTTACAAGCAGTTATGAGGACTGTAAAATGACTAGCCATAAACATTTTAAGTAGGTACACTTAAACATTTGTGCCAGTTTTTTTCATGCACTTAATCCTGTTCACCTCCCAAACTGAGCATGGCTGTACAATACATTTCTGGTGTAGATAATAATAAACTTCACTCTGCTACCAACCTTTCTATACTTCTACAGTATGCTGATGACTCTACCATCATTACCTCTGCCCACAACATCCCTGATCTATAGTTCTCACTCGGCAAACTTTTTCCTCTGTCAAAACCTGGCTCTTTGATAACAAACTCATATTAAATCCAAAAAAAAAAAAAAAAAAAAAAAAAAAAAAAAACTAAACTCCTCCTCTTCCTCCCTAAAACACTTGTCCAGCACAAAGCCTATTTCTCTGTATCCTCTTTCAACAACACCATTATTAAACCTGAACCACATGCTAAACTACTTGGAGTTATCATTAATGATAAATTTAAATGTGATATTCATATTCAACAAAGTATAAAAAAGACTCACCAGAAAGTTGGACTTCTCTTTCATAATCAAAAATTGTTGTCACCCTCCTCCAAACCCTCCCTCGCTCAGGCCCTACTCCTACCCTGCCTCCTTTATGCTGCCCCAGTCCTTACTCATGTTCAAGCATCTCTTATCACTTAACTAGAGCAAACATAGAATAAAATTGCCATATTTGCCACCAACCTTCCTTACAGATCTCATCACTGTCTTGCACTTAAGTTACTTCAATGGCCAGAATTCCCCAAACAGCTACTTATACCCCAGCTACATATTGCACAATCTATCCTATATGAACCCTCATCCTGTCCTTCCATCTCCAATTTAGTCTCCTTCTATAACTCCCCTCATCACCTCTGTACTACCTCCTTCAGTTATACAAACACACCAAAAACATTGGCAAGACCCTTTACAAATACTCTGTAGCCCATGTTTGGAACTCACTCCCTCTCAGCATAAGAAGCAGTCAGCATAAATACCTGTTTAAGGAAGAACTTAAACTTTTTCACCTGATGACTTGGTCATGCCCTTGTCAAACCCCCACTTGAACTAGTCTCTTCTCTTCTCATCTTACCTGCTTTCCTTATCAGCTCTTTGTCCTCCTTGTACTTTCTCTAGCAAACTGTATTCATACTGTTCTTGGTGCCATATTCTATAAACCTTTTAATTGTTTGGTCTATGCTTTATATACTGTTCTCAAATTTTGGAAATTATACTTAACTGTTATTTTACCTATGCATTGTACTGCTGTGCACACATTTTTGACTTGTACTATATTTCTGTGACCCTACTTTAATATTTTGTAACTATAATTACTTGTATTATTTCTGGAGCTTTTCTCCTCGCGTCTCCATTGAAAATTGGCCCCTGGCTCAGTTGGACTAACCCAGTTAACAAATGCAATAACTAAATAAATAAATAAGTAGTTTGCTCTGTGGTGGTAACTTAGTCCATGGGCTGTGTATACATTGAATTAAGAACCACTTTCTCCACTGAGTCTTCTTTATTTGTAGGTTAAGATTTCTGTCTTTAATGTGGATGTTTTATGATCCACTGTTTTTTTTTTTCAAAGAAACAAAAGATAAATTAGGATTTAGTCTTTCATGGCTCAGAAAGCTAGACATGGGTCACCTTGGAACAGCCAGTAGGCTACTGCATATAATGAGAGTTGTGCTAATCCATCAGGAGAATTTAAATATTTAAAGGCTTTTATTTTCCTGGGATAGTACCTATAGGCCATTTCTAGTTGAGCAATATGCTTCAATTTGTACAGACCAAAAAATATTACCTTTGAAATTAACTCGGGCACATATAAGGATTTCCAGACTATGGTGGAAACCTGATGTGTGAATGAGAGGCCATTGTCCATATAAGTACTCAGGTCATTTATGAACATGTCTGTCTGAAGTGAAGAACCACTTTAAAAACTATGAGGTGGAACGTGCCTTTTAACAAATGCTACTACTATGAATATTTTTACATTTAACTTGCAAATGTTTTCATTACACCAGGAATGTGACTCTTCAAGCCCTTGCAAGAGCTGTTTAGTATCAGTGGATGAGCTAATAACAGTGCTTAGCTTGCAGACATCAGCAAACATGGTTCTACCACACTTCTGGGATAAGGGATTGAATTTCTGCAAAGTAAATGCCAAACAGCAGAGGCTGCAGCACTGATCCCAGTGGTACCCCACTGGTTGCAATTTCACATTCAGAGAAAATACCAAGTTGTATGCTCACGTATGTGTGTGTGTGTGTGTGTGTGTGTGTGTGTGTGTGTGTGTGTGTGTGTGTGTGTGTGTGTGTGTGTGTGTGTGAGTGTGTGTGCACATGTTGCGTCTGCATGTGTATCTTACACTGAACTGGTATCCTTTCCAGGGTTAGTTTGCTGCCTTAAAACTACCTCTGCTGTGACAGGCATAGGCACACAGTATTTCTACATAAGGTAACAGAGAGTTTGGTGTATAAAAGAAAATAAGATAGGGTTGCACAGCGGTACAGTAAATAGTGTTGCCATATCACATGCTTTGGTTTTCTTATTTGCTTCCTTCCTGGATAGCCACATGATTCTTCTGGGATTTTCACTTTCATCATACATTCCAAAGACATATACAAAGGATGAGTAAAAATCCTCCCAGTTGCCTATACTGTACGTGTGTGTGTGTGTGTGTGTGTGTGTGTGTGTGTGTGTGTGTGTGTGTGTGTGTGTGTGTGTGTGTGTGTGTGTGTGTGTGTGTGGTTTATGCATGTCTGTGTATATGTGCATGCATGCACATGTACTGTTATGGACTGCCATACTATGCACGACTAGGGTTACCATCGGTCAGATTTTGATAAGTTATTGTTAGGTATTTTAAGTCATTCCGGTACTCAACAGATTTCTGAAGGATATTTTGCAAAACTGTTTTCTGCTTCATCTTCCATTTCAACAGAAGCACACAAAACCTAAGAAGCACAATAATGTCCCTTATAAGCCATATCTCATTAGAGATGGGTAAAGGAAAAGCCAACAAAAAAGTTTTGTTGTTTTCTTTCTCTGTAATAAATGAAGTAGTGCACAAATTACGTACACAAATTACATTATTGTTGACAACTGGAAAATATTACTTGGCAATCCAGATTTGGTCAACATTATAGGTGTCAAACTGCATTTTACTTTCAAAAAGTAACTCAACATCAGGTTTCTTCTTGAGAAAAATGTTGCTGTGAAGTTGTATAAAAGTTCTTCTGATGCTTTTGGTACCTTTTCTTGTGAGCATTTCAAGCAGTGTAGATACATCAGTAGTTCTTAATTGCTTGAGTTTAAGCACCGCAATAGAGTTGTCTTGTCTAGTGGAAGATATAATTATACTAGTAAAAATGTTGTTTACATTGCCTGTTGCAATTTCTGTGAAGCATTTTACATAGGAAAAACTATTAGATCTCTAAACAAGAGGATTTACGAACATTCATTGGCTGTTAAGAAAAGGGATCAATCAAACACACTGGCAAAGCATGCTGTCATGTACAAGGGGTTTAAGAAATGTTCTTTTTTTTTTGTTTTAGATAGTGTTATACGTGACATGTTTAGTGATGATTTTAAAACACTGTTAGAATATAGGGAGATTTCCTGGCAAATAGACCTGGCAGCTGATCAGGTATCAGATCTAAATGAGACTATTAATATTAAATATTTCTTACAGTTGAGAGGATATTAGAATTTTATAATTTTTATTAGTTATTCTTTTTATTGTTATTTTTTCATTGTACAAGCAGAAATGCAATTTTATACCAAGTGTATTTAAAAATGAGTACTTTAAGAAGGTTTTAATGGATTTTGTTACATCACTGACACATCTGTAAATCTCCTGTTAGTATTGGTCAGTTGATTCATGTGATTTGTCTGTATACTTTTTTAAATGGTTTAGTGTGGTTGTTTAGTCATGTTTCTGAAGAAGTTCTAATAGTAATTAAACAGAATGAAAGTGCTTAATTTTCTGCCTGGATCCTTTATTCCTCACCTGCCTTGTTTTTAGTTATGTACCACTTTAATACAGGGCATTTGGCAGGGCATCTGTCTAGTGTATAGAGGGTGTTGTGGGCAGTCTTAATATGAGTGAACGCTAGTATGTTAGGTAACTGCAACAAGTTAAAGAACAGAACTGCCATACAGTGATGATTCTGATTAATATGGCTGCTTGCAAACTTTGCAATTTTATTATAAGACTGTTCCAGTCTGGCCAGAAAAGAGGATGAGGCATACAGGAGACTAGGGAGTCAATAGGTCTGTTTTTTCTGGGCATATTCTGATATGAAGGGTTTGACCTTATAAAGAAGTCTTAGTTTATGGTTTCATATTGGATGTGATGATTGAATTTTGTTTTGACTACAGCCTCCCTGTATAACATGCAGGCCAAAATATGATTACACCAGAGTAGGTCATTTGCTGATTGCTCCTCAGTAATTTTGTACTTTTCCACTGGTATGTCGTCCCCTTTCCTAGGGTCATTAGATATACAATGTTTCTCTTATTAAACAGAACATTCTTCAGTAGAATGAATATGCCATCAAAAAATGCAGTGCCCCCACAGCATGTGCAAATCCAAGCATATCGTCAAAGACCACAAAAAATGAAAGACTTTAAATCCATCAACTATACCAAAAGATTAGCATAACTCTGTTTTACTCAGCAGTCTACACACTTCTCAAAGTGACCTGTATCCTAATTTTTGATCATGAAAGAACCAGTCATGTTTGACCTCCTATTTCTTCACAAAGTCAGCGACTCTAGAAGTACCCATACTCCATTAATTCACTACAATTAAGACAAGTGTTGATGATTTGATGTGTGAACACAAATTTACACCAGGGTTATCATATAGGGCCCTGTTTATTTAGGAACTATTAAGTACTTGAAAAAGATAGCAAGAGCTTTTAAGTGTGTTTACTTAAAGGAACAAATGGCAAGGCAGTTTATGGCCCCTGTGATTGCTGTCCCAAAATTGTGATCCTAAGGAACACTAGGCTTTTCCAAGTAAAACAGTGTGGAAGATTGGATAAAGATTATAAAAAATCACAGAATTTTTATTATTTTTTTTTTACTTCCAGTTCAGCTTAAAGCTGAAAACATTATGAGTATTTTCTCCTGGCTTCAGTCAAGGAAAATAAACTTCTTAAGCATGCATGTGGTAGGACATCTTTCCTCAAAATAAAATAGTTTAAGGTAAACATAGCTGTTTTTAAACTGCAACATGGCTGTCTTTTGCAGTGCAGGTAGAACAGATCAGTAGTTCAATTGATTCATACTGGATTTACTTTGAAGAGCACTGTTTTAGTTCCATAATGTCTACATGTGAATAATAAGAAGCTATAGAATGCAATTGCTTTAATGTTATAAGGTTATTTCTCAGTTATTGAGGATTTTTCTGAGTGGCAAAAGTATGTTTGCAAATAAAGAACTTTGAGGGTTTATGTGGGGGAAAATACTTTCATCATAAACTCAGATGCATTTCTATCATGGCAAGTTAGTCTAAACCCCTTCTACTTTACTTGCTAAAGCTGGAGAATAGTCACAAATTCACAAATGAGGAACCAAGTTTGTAATCCCCCTTAATTAAACAATATTCAATTCCAGAAAAGAAAAGGTTAGCACTTTTCAATGCCTGTTCATTCATGCAAGGTAAACACTGGTACTGCAAATATTTTAGAGTTCATAGACAGCAACCTTGTTTTGCAGGGGAAGTATGCTGGCAGAGGATATCAGCAGCCATTTCTTCAGAATAGACATTTCATATTTAAAGGTTCTTACTAGAATAGCAAGATAATGAAAGATTTTACTGGAATAATACATATTTAAACAGAAAAGTCATTTTGATGCAATGGAAGGTTACAGACAGTCTGGACTTTATGGCATTTCTCCTGCCTGGCGACATATACAATTTCAGTAAACTGTAAGGTTGTATTCTTTTTTTATTATTCTTGGATTCCAAATAAGGTTAGCTAATGTGAAATAAAAAATAAATGCTGCAGCAATAAAATTGAGATGACCTATAAACAATGATAAAGTGGACTTCCTTGACTCAGATTGATTTTCTATGCAAACAACTAAGCAAGCATCTCAATTTTCAATGCATTGAAATTAAGCCTCCTGTTTCACCTTAAAATTAATATTGCTTTTCAATACTTACATTGTAAGCTTTAGCCTTACAGTCAGTTGTTAATGGTACCTGAAAACAGTGCATCTTCTAACTTTTTCTGAATCAACCACAACAGCATTCCTTTTTTATAATTCTAATGGCCAGTTCAGTTTCACCATTATTTACAATACACCGTAACAACTTATTGCATTCATTGTCCTTTGTTACCTCTCTAATGAGTAATAGGTTCTTCCCACTTTTATCAGACTAGCTAAGCCCCAACTCTACATTTAGATATTTCTGGAAGTTTGTCAGTGACAACTTGGAATGTATAGTAGAAGGAAACATTTTATACTTGCAGATGATGTATGACCCAACCTCAGCTCCTTTTTTATGCTATGTAACTGCTTATGCAATATCCAGATGATCAGTTGTAACTTAAAAGATGAAGGCCTAAAGCTGCTGCCTGATAATGCTCAGGCCATTAAAAAATAAAACCACTAATATAGTAATTTAAAATATGTCTTGTCATCTTTTTTGCTCATATATGCCAGATCATAAAAAACACTAAAGAAAACTGTTGACCATTAGATATGCAGTGCCATTCATGATGTCATTGAGAATGACAGCAGACTAAAGAGAGAAAGACAGTGGTTTACTTCCTGAATGTTTCATTGATTGTTAACATGAATCATATGCAAATGCTATACATATTTGGCTTCATCAGACTTCCTCAGAATCTCCAAAGACTTCAACAGTATCAAGGAAAAGAATATCAAGCCCTGGCCACAGCCCAGGTGACCCATATTTGATTAGCAGGTTAGGCAAATAACAGCACTGTAAGAAGAGGTTAAATGGGCTCATACTGGGACAGGAGCAATGGTGGGTTAGGACTCAAATAGCTGTAATTCCTCAGTGTAGGTGGTGACAGTGAGGTAGTCATCCTTTAGGAGGGTGTGTGGCTCACCCAAGTGACCACCTGTTGATAGTCCTTATTAGAAGTACACGGGATTGTCCACTCACTGGAATAAAGTAGCCAGTCCTCCCCACAGTGGGCTGAGATTAGTACCTACAGATAAGAAATGCTGTCACAGCCAGGCTCTTGTTAGACTACAGAATTTCTGATGTTTGCCTAAATGATGGCCTCTTTTGGATGGCTGCCATCTTAGTTAATTTGGTGAATCCTTTAGCCAGTATGAGGATTCTCTTAGCTAATATTACAATACCTACAGCTGAGGAATGAATGTGATAATGTCTGTTTGGTGGAGGCTTGATAGTTGGCAAGGTGGGAGGAGGAGCAAAAAAAAAGACCTGCAAAGACATGCTGCATGTGGGTTACATGTGTGTTAAATTTAAATGGCTTAATGTACTATTTGTATAATCTGTAATGCAACTGTCATCTTGTATACTAAATAGTGAAAATGTGAATATCTACACATCTATAAATCTTTATAACTTTTTTAATTGCTCTATGTTTGCTACTTGTTTTCAGTCAGCATATATTTATCATCCTGGAAGTTCTAGAATACTTTGTTATTTGTTTCACTGTTTTGCAGTGTTACTACAATTGTTGCTTATTGGGCCTGGGTTGTGGTTGAAAGTGTCAGGAGACAAGCCCAACTTCCCAGTTACTGAAGATAGTCACCTGGATGTGTTCATTTCAGACATGTGATTGGGATAAAAGAAGATGACCATATGATGTATTTGTTTTATCAGTTTCATCCTAGTCTAATAGAGGGGTGTTACACAAATGGTGGCTGACCTTTAGAAGTAGGCATGAGAAAACATGCTGTGTATATGTATGACAGCAGCAACTTGAAATCTATATCTGACTGTGGCCATTAGAGCCTCACTTTCATCCCATTCTAACTCCTGAGGGGGATACACAAGTGACACTTTCGAGAATGGTAGGAAGAGTTCAGAGGCAGCCATTTTCCCAAATATAACTGGTGTATCCTCATAAACACCTAACCATAATTATATATTTTAGGGAGACCTTGCATTTCTTTACTTAAAATTTTTGCTCAAGCCATCACTGGGTCAAAAGACTGGAAAAAATCAAACATGCACCTCAAGAGCATTTAAAACCCTTATATTTTCCTGTGGCCAGCAGCCCTCAGACTCCTTAGCTTAATGCTGTTATTTCCTCTAGGTTAGTCTTAGGCAGTTAGAGTCTGCTGAAAACAGACATTAAAAGAAAAATTAAAGAATGACACTGACGTTCTTTTATTATGATTTGTGTTCAGACCATCATTTGATCAGAAGGTGTGAAAAATCTGTAA
Organism: Protopterus annectens; assembly: GCF_019279795.1. Classification (NCBI taxonomy): domain Eukaryota; kingdom Metazoa; phylum Chordata; order Ceratodontiformes; family Protopteridae; genus Protopterus; species Protopterus annectens. The sequence continues at coordinate 42,966,619 of NC_056742.1, read as the reverse complement.
AATTTACCTCAGAGTATCTAGAACTCTCATAGCTTCTAATGGTCTACCATTTCCCAAACACCCTGCTTAATACATTTATTTCCTGTAAGTGTAGCCTTGGTTAGTTACTGTCTGTTGCAAAGTAGCAGTTCAAAGCAAAGTGGAAGAGTAGCTCAGAACTACTTTACTTAATCAGGATTATATTTCAGTTCACCAATAGATAAAAAGTTGTACAAAAATACTGTAAAATGCACCTCAAAGCATGAAGAACCCCCATGAGTTTGTGAGTAGAGGCCAACAGATCTTTTGCTTAATTCACTTATTTCCTTCATAGTTATTAAAGTGCAGAACTAGTCAGTTAGGATGTGTTGCAAGGATAGTGGAAAAAGCAAGTTGAAGAACCAGATTTACTGTAGTCTCAGTAACTCAACAGGTAGGACACCCATCTTTGGTGCAGAAGGCTATGGATATTGGTCTCACAACAGGTAGACAAATTTATTTTCCTTTTCCTGTACAGACACTGCAGTGCAGCATAAGGGGGTGCTGCATTCCTGTATATGTCATCCTTCAGTAAAGACATGCCCCATCCACCTCAGTTGGTGGTGGCTCAGGTGGCTGTGAAAGATCCCATAGCAGTTATCAAAAACAGTAGTGGAAATTCCCCAATGTTCTAGCCAAGTTTCCCCTAGTTAGCATGAATACCACTTCAGGTCACACCTAAAAGAGGCCATTGGCCTAGTGGGACTAACCCGGTCAACAAAATGCACATAAATAAATAAATAAATACATACGTACACTTTTTTCAGGCCATCATTGGGTCAAACAGATTGTAACTAAATAAATAAAACTTAATGCAGTTATTTTCTCCACAGTTATCAGAGTGAGGTCTTAGCAATTTAATATATGTTGAATGAATGAATGAATGCTGGAAAAATTGAAAGAGAAAGTCACACTGTAAGAAAGAAGAAGAAAAAAGTAATCTGAGTGGTGTACATGGACTAGAGGGGAGGAATCATGGGAGCATTTGTTGATATGCAGAGTGCATCATGAAGCCATTTGCCTAGGGTGGCAGTCCAACTATACCTTAACTATACAGTCATATATCTGACTGTATGGCTGTCCATCTTAGGGGAGCCATCTACCTAGGAATGTAGTTTTCCATTAAAAATGTTTGTACTGTATGGACTCATTGAAAAGGACATATCTAGAAGCAGTGTTTTGTTGTAACAAATGCCAGTGCAAGCAGAATCTTCAGATCAGTAATATACTATAGTATCTTGAACACAAATCCACTATTATATTTTTCTTTAAATTTTTACAAGCAAAATTCTGTATCTTGAAAAGTGTACATCTGAGACAAAGTGTTCAGTCTTGAGCTATGACATGACAGCAAGAAATTCCTTTCAGAATACTTGTTTAACAAGATATTTATAGAAATATTAACATTTGCTCTATTATATAATTAACATTATAAACATCATCACTCAGCTATGCAGCTTACAGTGCAGATGTTAATGATTATTCAGCAGCAGTGTCATATCTTTTGTCTTATAGAAAAATATTCTTATAGTTTACATACTTTTGTCACTTGTTTTAATGGTATGTTTTGAGCTGAGGTATTGCACAGTCATTTGGGAGTGGGAGGAATTATGTCAATATGCATGCAAATGTATGCTTCTTAGATGTCCACATCTTTAGTCAATTTTTTTTTTACTTTTCAATAGCCTTTGTTCAGGTTTTGATGTCTGAAGGATGTGAAGTGCACCCACTGGACATGTGTGAGGTGACAGCTGAGTGAATTAGATCTTAGAAGCAATTAAAAAGAAGAAACTATTGGACTTGACAAATAGTCCATATTATAAAAAGATTAGCTGATTACTTAGAAGAACCACTAAGGTCAGGTGCAACATCTCCAGTGAAAACTTCCAACAGATTTTGAGCATGTTGTTGAAGTAGCACTAACTTCTCAGTGACTCTAAGTTAACATTTTTGGCAAGAAAACTTAACTCTTCTAGGCCCGGATCATCCCCTTCCTGTGTCAATGCTGGAATGGTTAGATGACAGGGAAACATGTTGATTTTTTGTTATTTTCTAAATTAGTCATAAGTGTTATGTAACTACAATACACCCTTTGCTGGCTGCAGATCTTCACCAGATCAGTCCATGAATGTCCCGTGTCTCCGTGTCACCAAGAAAATTCAAAACACTGAACAGGGTTTTGTGCATTCTTTTACAAGTGCACTAGTGACAATAGTCAGTAATTGCAAGGAAATGTCTAGATGCAAAACTCCACTCTATTAGACCAAGAAGATGCCAACACACATGAAAATAAGAAATATCAGGATCAGTGAACACTATATAACTGTTATTACTGTATGTCACGCTTCTATAGCCAAAAAACGGGTCTATATCACTTCGTCGAAATGGCAGAAGTTTAAACACCATATGTTCGAACTTCTAACCTCAAAGTGCAAAACCATCGAAGGCTTAGAACAGATTTATTTTCCCAGGAAAAAATATTGCTGTTCCAAGAAACAAACAACACAAGCACACCAAAAAACAGCAATCCATACACATACACTTAAAATCCTAATCTAACCCTACACTAAACAGTACATACACTACTATCTATCCACTTACCTTAACCCAAACCCTAACCCTAAGGGCTGTCACTATCGCACAGTCATCTGACCCGCGCCCTAACCCTAACTCACCTATCCCGCCCTAACGTCTGTCACTATCGCACACCCACCTCACCCGTGCCCTAACCCTAACTCACCTAACCCATGCCCTAACCCTAACATCCACACAATTGCACACTTACCTGATGACCCATAACTTTCCACCACAGTGCTGAAAATCGTGAAGCAACAGAAATGGCCCTCTGAAAGAATTTGGTGTTCAGCGGCTTCGCGATAATCAGTTTTCGAATGTAACAGTTTGAATATATGGTGTTCGAACTGCTGGCGTTTTGACGAACTGATAGGAACCCCCAAAAAAGACTACTTTTCATTTGCCTTCATTTCTTTTTCTGTTGTTTTGTTTTTGACTCTGTCCTTTACACAGTTGGATGGCTTTCATTGTATGCTGCACAGGTCTTCAGTTCTTTCTTCAAGTGGATGCAATCATTCTCCTGGTCTGAGTCCAGTTATAGCTCACTTCTTCAGGCAAAGTAGGACTCAGAATAAAGATCTAGTCAAACCTCAGAATTTAATATAAAGGCTCTGGCTCTTACAAGGTTTTCAGTTTCTTAAAGTTGAGCTGTTTTGTAAAGAACCCCTCTAGTGCATAAGACCTGATAAAATTATTTTCAAGGCTAGGGCTAACTGATTTTGCATTTTAACCAGACATGCACACTTCAAGGCCTTTAAAGAACATGCAGCATATTGTAGAAATGAATCTGTATTGAATCAAATTGCACCCCTATGAGGCACAGTGTTGTTAACCCTATATCTACCTCTATGATTTTATACTTAGCCATCCTAGCCATACTTTATCTTCTAGTCTTCTAATTATATCTAAACAAATTGTCTGTATTCATTCTACACTAAAATTGCAGCAGTATCAACATATAAACCTCTCAGTAATCCCACAGTTCACTGAAATGCATTGATATTGACAAAAGCACATTGGTGGTTACTACTCCTTTCAGTTTAACCCTATTATTTGCTGGCTTCTGGCTTTCTTATGCTTTTTGTGAGTCCATCATACTAAGGGAATCTCTCACACTTATCACTTAATATTGTGATGCACCACTTTCCTACATGGCAGATTTAGACCACTTGTGAAATTTTACGTTTTATCCAGATCAGTGACTCTCAGACAGAAAGTTAACTTCTTCTTCTTCTTCTTTCAGCTTTTCCCGGTTAGGGGTCACCACAGCCGATCACCTGCTCATGATTGGCAGTAGAGTTTTACAGTGTTGAGTTGCAAGCCCAGCACCCAACTTTCCACAGAAGGCACACACATGCACGCACTCACGCCAAGGGCCAATTTAGAGTGTCCAATCCACCTACAGCATGCCTTTAGGATGTGGGAGGAAACCGAAGCACCTGTAGGAAACCCACGTGACCACAAGGAGGACATGCAGACTCTGCACAGAAGGCACCCCAGCCAAAGATTGAACAGGGGAAATTGTTGCTGTGAGGCAGGAATGGTAACCACTGCAGCGCCATGGCTGCCCTCAAGCAGAACGATAACTACAGTGAATTAAAACATGGAAGGAATACCCAGACATTGTTCCTCACAGAGGAACACAGAGAGACCTTCTTACAAAATTGATTCTCATCAGTATAAAACTGAGTAAAACATGCTTTCTCTGCTTTTATTTAAGCCAAAATAGTTTGATTTTACCTGCAAGCTACTGAATTTCATTTTATTTGCATAGAAGTTACCAAATTTTTAAATGACTGGTGGTCGCAGTTGCTTAATCATATAGATTGGTGGATGATGGTGACCATTATGGGACATGGTATTAATGTCAGAGTTTTGAGACTGCATCTGTCACTGCAGATTTAAGTGTAATTTCCCCAACAAATGAATGTGGAGGAAAAGAAAGATGAGTGCCTCTGTATGTAGATTCCCGTGGCAAAATGACCATCATAGTACAGTTACTATAGAATATAGTGGCTGCAGCTGAAGGGATGGCTGCTGTGACTTAGTCAGTGGGTATCACAACTAAATTAACTTGGGTATCACCACTAAATTAATTTATTCAGAGGAGGACCTTGAAGCATATCATACTACATGTCCACCAGCAAGGTTGAGAATGAGTTGAATAAGTCAGTATCTTATCAGCTAGTTAACTGGAGAAACATCAAGAGCCTTGATGGACATGGAAGGGACTGAGTAAAACCACTATGATAAACCTGAAAAGGCATTACTTGCCGGAAGTGATGTTACCTCTGAGATACAAGCTCAGAAGTTTCATTGCTGGATATATTTTCCCATAACAAAATTGTGATATCCCAGTTATTAGATGTAAAGCATTGTGGTAAGACCATGAGGGTCGATGTGATGCAAATAAAATGATGGAAAGTGACAAATTTTAAAAAGTCTTTACCTACTGTTTTAAGACAGTAGGTGTGTCAAACTGACCCTATAGACTATGAAACTTTATTGTTCTAATAGAAAGATTATTATGCCATGAAACTTTATACTGAATTGACCACTTTAGACCTGTAATAAAACCTGTATAAAATGTTGATAAGAAATAAAACACAGCAGCTGTAGAAATTATAAGTTACATACTCACCATAACTAGGCATCTGTGTTGTCCATTTTCATTTTTCCTCATTTATGGTTTTCAGATCCAACACAGCCTCATACTATAGAATTTGGATCCAACTCTCGAGCTCCTCCCTCTAGCCATAATGCCCTACTCCATCCCTATTGCCTCAGACAGAGTTTGCTGCTCTATATCTCAATAGCAGAAGAGAGACAGATATAGCCAGATAGAAAAGACAGGACTCAAACCTGGAAGTGTAGGTTCCAAACATAGTCCAATAGGTATTTCCAGAAGAAAAATGGATGGGAGTTGGATGGAAGATGAGTTGAGGAAGAATGAAAATGGACAGTACAGATGCCTAGTTATGGTTAGTACATAACTTGTAAATCTGATTTTGTCCTTTTCATTCTTCCTCACTTACGGGACAGAGTCCCCAGCTATGTTGAGCTTGGGTGGCCCTCATGGAAGGATATTCTGGAGTACTACTGAATGAAAGGAGGCTCAATTTCTAGATATGATGTCCAGTTTGTAATGTGAAACAACGGTATGAGTCTTGGACCATGTAGCTACTGCATAAATGTCATCAATAGACATTCTTGACCAAAAAGCAGATGAGGTAGCCATGGATCTTCTTGAGTGAGCTCAGGGAAGTTTTGGCACAGTCATACCCTTCTGAAAGTAAATCCATGAGATACAGTATGGAATCCATTATGTGAGGGTAAATTTAGAAACTGGTGATTTGAAGAGAAAGATACAAAATGCTGGTCTGACTTTCTAAACATGTTTGTCCTTGTGGGAGGGTGGTGTAATGGTTAAGGTATTTACCTTAGAAGCACAAGCTGCAGGGTTTGATTCTTATAAGGGGTAATTGGCTAGGCTTAAAAATGGTCCATTAGAGCAGCTAACCTAGTAATAACCTATGAATCTGTGAAGGCAAAAACATAGTTGTCTGTGTACATCAATAAGGTGTCACATGTATTTTCTTTTATTGACAAAATTAGGAAGAACACTGGCAAGTGAATGGATTGGTTGATATTATTTTCAGAAGCTTCCTTACATAAAAATGAATGGTTAGTCTGCAGAAAAACCCTACCCTTATGAAAAACAATGTAAGGAGCTCTTGCTGAAAGACTGTCGTGTTCATAAATTCTTTTTTCTGAAGTTATGGCTACCAAGAAAACCATCTTCCATGACAGAAATTTTAGGACTGATTTGTTTGAAGGTTCAAATGTTTTTTGTGTCAAACTTTCACATAATGCAGTAAGATCCCAAGGTGGTGATAGATCTTTTCCTGGTGGTATTATAAGAATAATGCCCTTCATAAAGGCTTTAATCAATCTAGAGGAAGTTAAGGAAAATGATTTATTTCCTGTGTGGAAATTTGAAATTGCTGCTAATTGAAGTTTAATAATAGAGAAACTAGTACTGTCTTTGAAAAGAGTTGTCAAAATTTAAAGAATAGCTGAAGTTAGTGCAGAAAAAATATCAATGTCCTTATCTGAAGCCCAAATAGAAAATCTTTTCATCTTGCTTTTTTATAAACATTTTTGGTGGAATCCTTTTGTGAAGATAAAATAATGTCATGAGCTGGAGAAGAGAGACTGGACTGTCTAACTATTACTGGAAGTGGAGAAACCATGCAGTCAACTAAAGGGCCTGAGTGTTGGGGTGTTGAATTCCTGATGGATGGCCGAGGAGATCCTGAGTAGGATCCAGTATCAATGGAGGATAACAAATATGAAACCGCAGAAAGGGAAACCATACTTGCTGAGATCAGACAGGGGTCAATGAGAACTATTGAGCTTTTCAGCTTGCTTGCTTTCTGCAAAAATCTTGGAATAAGGGGAAAGGGAGGATAAGTGTAAAGGAGACCCGAAGACCAAGCATGAAGAAGAGAGTTTCTCTGTGACTCCCTCGATGGGTGATCAGAGCAAAGTACTTGCTGCACTTGTTGTTGAAGGGACTGGCAAATAGGTTGCAGCAAGGTTGGCCTCTAGATTATCTATTTTAATGTGATACTATGTGTCCCAAAGATCTACAGAGTTCATCCAATCACCCTTGTACAGAAATGGCACGATGGACTGAACTGTGACCATTTGGAACTTTGCTGTATTTACAAATTGGTAACATTTGCTTAGATCCAAAATGGGTCTGAGGTCCCCTGTTTTCTTTGGCAGTAAAAAGAAGCATGCATAAGTTCTAAACCTTATAATGTTCAGGAGGGACCCTCTGGATGGCTCTTTTTTCTAGCAGCTTTTGTATTTTTTGTGCTGCTGCCTTCCACTCACTGGGTGGAATGTTGGGCAGTTTTTTTTTTTCCTTTGACAATGAGGAAGAAGGGAAAATGGTATGTAATAACTTCTGGATAGTGTTCTCAGCACCCATAGATCTCTTATAATGTTTGGCCAGGCTTCTATGTGTAAAGAAAACCAACCTCCTCCAGAGTTGCACAGGTGGGCAGCACTTCAAGAGCGCTGATAGGGCCTGTCTGGAATGAATCTCTAAAGTCCTGATTTTGTGGGCCCCCTCTGCCTATAGGGTGCCGTCTACCATTAAATGTTCCTCCTCTGCCTCTGGAGGAATTTTACCCATGCAAATCCTGGAAAGGTTCTTAAGATTTACAGAGCCACATTTTCTTACTGCCTTTGTGGTTCCTAGAGAAGGTCCACTGAGGCATCGATAACTTGATTCCCATGACAGACAGAGTCTTTCCTTTTTGTTCACTATGGGTAAGTGTATTTTTCACTGATGGTCCAAATAAGAAAGTACCATCATAAAGGGCATTAACAAACAGCATCTTAAAGGGGTCCGCAAAGTCACATAGTGGCATCCAGGTGTGCCTACATATGTCGATACCTGAAGTTACTGCTTGTGAGATCCTTTCAGCTGTGTGAGAGATCAGCCTCACTGAAATGTTTGAAATAGATAAAAGAGTGGCGCTGAGAGGCAGTCCTTTTGAAGTCCTCAGCATACATGAACTTTGAGATAGAGTTTCAAAGTTCTTTTGTCAAATCTCTTTGAAGCCTAGTAAAGTGTACCAGATAATTAAGCGACCTCAGAGCAAAAGTAGCTGAGGCAAACACTCACTTTCCAAATCTGTCTATTACTCTGGACTCACTGTTAGGCAGATGAACAGAAGAGCTCTGATGTGTTAGCTCTTTCTTAGTGGCTGCCACCACCACCACCATAGCATCAACTGGAACTCTTTTGCTCCAGTGGGGTTTGCCTGTAGGTGGGGCCAAAACTTAAAGGGGTGCTTTGGAATGGGCTTGACAATATTCAGCTCCTTCCATGCCCAATAGGAAACAAGATCAGTAAATTCATCTGCTAGAGGGGTTACCCAACATGAAGATGGGTCAAAACCAAAATCCTCCAATAACACTGACTCCTAGGGAGAACCACCTTTCTGCTTTAGGATCTCTAGAATATATCCAAAGGAGATATCATCTGGTGATGATCTGGGGGATCCATCTCCTTCATCAAAATCAGTGTCTTGAGTGAGATTCTCAATGGGCGAATCTATGTGTCTCCTCTTACAAGTCCATTCCAGGGACCTGTTCCATGGGATGTTCTGGAGAGGTTTCAGAAGAGAGGGGGATTTCCTCTACTGGAACTGGTTGGAGGATTAATGTAACTGGCTGTTCCTGTGGAATAGGTCTGACTGACTTAGAGCTTGGAATCAATGGGAGAAAAGGGGTAGGATCCAACACATGAGAAGACGGTTCTCTCTGAAAAGTAAAAGCCCTTTCTACCACATCAAATGCCAAGGTACCACGAGAAGCTATGAACTGCTCCCTCAGAGCAAAATCTATGATGAAAGTAGATTAAGGAAGGCCCCAGATCCGAGTCTTGAGGGGAGAATCCGATTTGAACAGATGAGGGCCAAAGCTCTGAGGAGAATGGTTGGATCCAATAAAAATGGAGCTGAACCGAGCCCCTCAGATCTCACTCTTAACACTTCACTTCCAAGACACATTCTGCTCCAAGGTTATCAGAGCAGAATGAGTCAGGGACATAGTTGGAGTGGAGGAGGAAATTTTCCTGGGATCAGATACCAAACCTCTTGGGAATGTCAGATCCTGGGCCTCTGAAACCATAGGTCAAATCAGAGAAGGAGATAAAATGGACTTTGAGAGCACACTCATGGATCCAGCAGGGGATGGAGCTGTTAAGACTCCCGCGCCTATCTGGATCTGAATTCTGAGAAATTTTTGCATTACCCTATCCACATATCAACTTCTGAAAAACTTTTGGAGGACCTAGAAGACATTTCTTAAGAGTCTGAAATAATTTTTCAGGCAAAGAGAGTGAAACAGGCCTTAGCACAATTGGAAGTGTATGGCTTCTACGATACATACTAAGCTTCAGATCTGAGTACTTAGGATCCAGAGTGGAAGTGTTTGGTGAGGGGGAGATAACTACTGGAGCAAAAACCTTCAGATTCAAGGAAGATTTCAGATCTGAGGATTGGCTTAGAGACATTATATCTGAAGATGTCAGATCCACGATCTTTCAGATTTTTTTCCACAGGCTCCGAGGAAGACCTTAGGGACTTGGGAGGACACCTTTTCTTAAGTTCCAAAGAACATGATTTACTAGCTCTTGAAGGGGTTTAAGCTCCAACCAGAGAAGTATCAGGAAGTAAGCCTTTTAGAATCAATTTTTTACACCTGTCAGCCAAGGCTCTGTGTTTAAAGGTAGAGTACTCTGAACAGGCCATATTCAAATGGTTGGTCCAAAACAAAAAATGCACTCCCTGGGGGCATCTGAGTTGGGAATCTTATGCCCAGTGAAAATGCATTTCCTAAAACTTGAAGACATGGCCTAAAACTGCAGAAAAGAAAATATCAGCAGTATACAATATACAAGTTTTTTTAATTTTTTTTTTTTTTTTTTTTTTTTTACAGAAACAGAAAAAGTGGGAAAGGGAAGAAAAAGATTTTGCCAACTATGGTAATTGTAGAACTTATTCCTTTAAAAGGGTAAAGAGTACCAGCAATGCTACAGGAACTACTACAATGTAGGAGAGAAAAGAAAACACAGCAAATTATTCCTAATGCCTGTGAAAACTAAGACGGAAGCAAAGGAAAAAAATTAAAAAGATTTAAAAAGATAAGTAAGAAATTTCAAAGAAAGCTTCTGACACAATAGGGATGGAGGAGGGCATTGTGGGTAGATGGGAGAGCTTGAGAGTTGGATCTAAAGTCTACAGCATGTGGCTGAGTCAGATCCGAGGATGGGACCCGAAACCCATAAGTGAGGAAAAATAAAAAGCACAACATTTAAAATGTCTGAAAAAGGGTCACTTTGATTAATTTTGTAATGACAACAGCTCCACTTCACTGTAAAATTATACTTACTGAAAATCCTGCTACTAGTGATGTTGTGCATATGGAATTGGATAAATTATCTAATGGGACTGTTGAGACTGCATTTTGTTACTGCCCTATTACACAATTGCACAATTAAGTAATTGCAATGTTTAATGGCAGGAAGTTTGAATGAATACTTGACACAGGCACTGCAGTCAGACTTCTAAAGATGCAGCATATATGTTGAAAAGAAATGCTTACTAACAAAGCAGATGGAGTGCTATACAGTCACTCAGATTAGAAACTCTGTCATCTTACTCAGAAATACAAACTGTATTAGGTAAGGTATCTTATTTTATCAGTGTTATTCCCAGCTTAATACATTACTTGATAATATAGACTTATGTTACCCACTTTAAAGAGTCATAAAGGCAAAGGGAAGAATGTACAGTAGAGCAAACTCCAGAAGAGTATTTATAGTGTGCCAAGCTAACATGCATTATGGCATACTCTTAAAAGTGCTGAAGGTGCAAACATACATCTAGGGATGCAGAGAAATGAAGTAATCCAAAGGACAAAAAAAAAACAAAAAACAAAATACCACATAAAAATGTTAAGGCTAGGGACTCAGGTAGCACCATGTTCTTCAATCCATGTAGTTTAATCCAAAATTAAATAAGCACTTTCATTTTTCACAATAAAAAAACTTCATCAGATAAAATATTTAAAAACCCGCCATTATTTATACAAGCTTCAATTACAAATTACAAGTAGATGTTTCACATGACTGCCAAGCCCTTGCTGAAGCTAAAGACATTTAAAACTACATACTACTGTTTCTAAAGATTCACATATTCAACAAATGTGCCAGATTGTTTTTGTGTTAAAAGCAATATAAGTTACAAAAGTTGATAAAAATCTTGTTGTAATATACATACAATGCTAAAAGCACTGGCCTCAATTCTAGGATGTTGATGTGCAAATTGGCTTCTTGTGGGGGCCAAGTGCCTTCTTTCCCAGGAAATGTTCTCCCACCTTATCTGTGATGCATCTGTGATCAGTATGGCCTTGAGATTAGAGGGGGAAAAGGTACGACCCCATAGATTCTCTTCTGGCTTCAGCCACCAAGATAAATCCTTTTTGCAGAGATTTGTTATCAGAACTGGATGGGACATGGGATGTGTTAGAATCAACCATTGTGATGCCAAGAGCCATTAAAGCATCCTCATGTGATACCTTGCTAGGGAAACTAATATTATAGTTGCTGCCATGGTTCCCAGGACTTGTAGTACCAGATGAGCAGGAACGTTGTTTTGGGAAATGATTACTTGAACTTGCAATCTTAGCTTCAACAGCCTGTGTAGAGGTAGGGAGGCTACACAGGATACTGTATTTAATCTTGCTCCAATGAATTCCAGATTCTGTGTTGGAGTCAATTGTGACTTTTCCTTGTTGACTTAAAATGCCTAGTGTTTCAGCAAGATGTAGAATGAAGTCTGTGTCATAAAACAGTAGATGCCTGGAGGGGGCAATGAGGAGCCAGTCGTCTAGTTATGGAAACACCTGGAATCCTTGTAGTCTCAAATGAGCTGCTATGACTGCCATGCATTTGGTGAATACCCTGGGGGCTGTGGTGAGACTGAAGGACAGCGCTCAGAACTGGTAATGACTGGCTCCTAGCCAGAAGTGGAGATATCTTCTGGAATGTTTGTCCATTTTTATGTGGTAATACACATCCTGAAGATCTATAGAGCACATCCAATCATTTTCCTCCAAAATGGGAAGGATATACTGACCTGTGACTATCCAGAATTTTGTCTGTTGCATAAATTTGTTCAGTAGGCTAAGATCCAGGATTGCTCTCCAGTCCCCTGTCTATTTTGCACTAAAAAGAATCTTGAGTAGAATCTGAATTCTATTTGGTCTGGTTGGAGTACTTGGATGACTCTTTTTTGAAGCAACTTTTGAATCTCTACTGCTGCTAGATCCCTCTGACTGGGTGGAACATCAGGGATTCGCTTTGGAGGTTTTGGCAAAAGATTGAACAAATGTAGTAACCTCTAGTAATTATTTTCTGCACATAGGTATCTAAGCCTATTGTAAGCCAGGCTTAATGGTGCAGAAAAATTCTTCCCCTGACTGCCTCCAGAGGTAAGCAATTGGGCCTCCATTCAGGAGTGCTGATAAGGTTGCCCAGAAAAGGAATCTCTGGTGCCCTGGTTACACAGACCCTCTCTGCCATGAGGAGGGTGTCTTCCAGAAAAGTTCCACGCTCTACCCTGGAGGGAATGCTCAAAACTTGTGTCCAGAAAAGGCCCTTACGTCTTCTTGAACCACATTTTTCCACTCCTCTGGTTCTTGGAATATGGTCACTGTGAAGTGGAAAAATTAACATCCACAGCAGAAAGGGACTTTCCATCTTTCTCACACCTGGCTAGTGTGTCTCTAATGTTCAGGCCAAACAAGGAAGTGCCATCAACAGGATCATTGATAAAGGAAGACTTAATGGGTTCTGAGAAGTCACATAAGTGCATCCAAGCATGATGTCTAATGGCAATGCTTGTACCTGCTGCTCTAGACATCCCTCTGGTGGTATGAGCAATAAGCCGCATGGACAAATTTGAGATAGACTCCAGGGTGGCAAGCTGAGAGGCAACATTATCCCAAACCTCATCAGATACTGTTCCTGCAAGGGTATCTGAAAGCTCAGTTATCAGATCCCATTGGAGTCTATTAAAATGTGTCAAGAAGTTCAAGGACCTAATAGAGAAAATCTTTGAAGCAAAGACGTGCTTCCCAAATTTGTCCATCGTCCGGGACTTTCAGTTCGGAGGATGGACAGGTGAAGTCTCCACGGCAAGTTCCTTTTTGGTGGCCAGTGCCACAACCATGGCATCTACTGCTAGACCCTATCACCAATGGGGCTGATCTTCTGATGTTGACAAAATCTTATCCGGTCTCTGGGAAATAGGCTCTATGGAGTCAGGAGCCTTCCACGCTCGCTGAATGATCAACTTAACTAGGTCATCAGCTGACGGGGTCACCCAAGAAGTAGATGGGTGGGCACAAAAGCTTGCAAGAACACAGATTCCTTGGAGAATGAGTTTGAGGGCTTCCAATCACCCCTCTATTTCAATATTTCTAGGATGTCTCTGAAGGAGACATCTTCAGGGGGTGACCAGGGGTAACTTTCTCCTTCATTGTAATCTGTGTCTTCTGTGACTGATTCTTCTAGAGAATCTATGTTCTTCCTCTTACATGTCCTCTTCAGAGTGGCTCCTAAGGGGGAGGTTGTGAGGAGGACTCTGAAGAGGAGGGACCCTGGAGAGGGATGTCTTGCAACTCTTGTGCCCACTGTCCTGATGTTGCAGATTGTGACAACTGTGAACCAGGGGATACATAGATATGTCACTCCAGTGAGGAAGGAGCCAGCTGTGAGACTACTGAGTCTAAAGCTCTCTCCATGATCTGGAAAACAAGTCCACCCAAAGAGGGATTGGAGCCCAGAACTGAGAAAGACAACCTCGGAACTGGGGTCATACACCACTCCAATGAACCGCCCTCCAGAATGGGAGCTGGGGAAGGGTTTGAATCTGCCATGGTTCTGAGAGCCAAAGATGGCACCATAAAAACAGTAAGAGCCATGGAAATGGCCCCAGAATCGACAGCTGAACCATGGTCCTTGGTGTGAAACAGATCCAAAGGATCTGAAGACAGCAGAGATGACCCCACTGCTGAGGTAAGGTCCACTGTCAGAACCGAGGTAGTGGGTACTGGGAACATTGAAGTGAAGGGCTCCTAACCTTGGAAAGAGTTCAAAGGAGGATAAACTGGTGGAGTCCGAGGAGAATAAGCCTCAGATCCAGAAGGGAGGGAGGACTTTTTAGGTGCGGGAAGACCCCTGGCTGCCAAATGTTGGTCCACCAATATGACTACATCCTCTTCTTAGAGACTCCTGGATGGATTGACATTCCCGAAGGGACTCAGGTCTATCAAGAAAGGGGATGGGGAGCTGACCCAAAAAGGGGTCTACTGAAAGGGAATATCTAGTCCTGGGAACTGAAAGTGATTCAACTTTTAACACCATCAGTTGTATGGAAGACGAGACCTGGAACGAATAAGAAATGAGAGATGGTGAAGCAGAAATTGCTGTTGGTACCAAAGAGGTCATTGGCACTGAGGTGTTGGTCACTGCTAAAGTAGTCTGTAATGGTGCAATGACCATCGGAACTGCAGTGGACTGAGCCACTGTTGGAGGCAAAGTCTTTGATTCAGTCAGTTTTCAAGCTTTAACTCTCGGTTCCATAGAGGCAGACAGAACTTGCAATTTATGAGACATTCCTTCCTGTGCTGAAGGTGAGGATGTCATGGAATAACTTATCTTTTCTAATTCTGTCTTTAAAGATTTTGAAGTCTCAGCCTTAGGGATGGCTTCATCAAATGGGCCTTTTAACAAACCTTTTAAAATAAGTTTGTTTCTTCTCTCCACTAACATATGGGCATTAAAGCCCTGACACATTTTACAAACAATTTCAAGGTGGGGAATGCCCAAACAATAAATGCATGAAAGATGCCCATCTGACTTTGGCATCTTTCTGCCACAATCCTGACACTGTTTGAAGCTGGAAGCTCCTTTTTGTTTCTCTGACATATACAATGTTACACACACACACACAGACACCCAAAGAGGCAAAAGAGGAAAAGGAGAGAAAAGCTTTTTTGAAAATTACCAAAGCATACCAAAAATGGTATTTAAGGATTACCTATGAGAGGGAGCGAGAGAGAGAGAGGGGGGGGGGGGTGGGTAGAAAAAGTAACCACAGTCATAAAAAAACAAATAAACATCCTGAAAAATAGCAGTGGAATCAATAGAAACTAAACCAAGGTGCAACACCAATTAAATTATGAAAAAATTGTAAATTTAAGTACTTAGCTGAGAGTATCAACTGATGTATCTGATTTTCAGAGCAGCAAATGAGATCTGAGGTAATGGGAAGAGAGGTATTGTTGGTAGAGCCTTAGCTCAAGAGGTTTTGCTGGTGCAAGCTATATATAGCGGCCGCATCCATTCCGAGAGGTGGGAACCATGCCCATCAGTCAAGAATGAATGAAGATTGACAACATCAGATTTATCCATTCTCTTCTGCCAGGAGTAGTGACTTTACAGCTCTGGCACTGATTTAAAACATGTATACATCCTGGCTATTTAACAATGTATAATGAAGATGGGGAGGGAGCAGTGCTTCAGTTAGTAGCATCATCTTCTCCTAGCAAGGAGTTCTCTACTTCAACTTTTGGCTGGGCTGCTTCTTTGTAGAGTGAGCATGTCCTCTCTGTGTTCGTCTGGGTTTTCGTTAAGCACTTTGGTTTTCTCTCTAGTTCCAAAGACACACAGTAGGTGGATGAGCAACTCTAAAATGTGTGTGCTTGTGTTTTACCTTTGAAATGCATGGTAATGTACTTTTGTACTCTCCTCTCCTCTCCTGTTATACTCTGTGTAGCATCAGCAGTTTGTGGGGTCAGATGCATCTTAACATCCAATGATGCACTGAAACAAAATTCAGCAAAACACTGTATCATTGACTTTATTAGTGTCTTTCAAATTATCCAAACGAGATTATTTTTGTGAGTGGGGAAAACAAGGGTCATGTTAAACTTATTGATACAAACAGTTATGATTTCAGTCAGTTATGAACTGATGGCTCAATAGAAGACAAGAAAAGACTCTGTGGGGGGGGGGGGGGTATGTTGTTAACCGAAGATAAATCACTGCAGGAAAATAAGTTAGATTTTAAAAATCATCTCATTTAAAACTGCATTCACTCCCATACTCTTCCATCATGAAACATGATTAAGGTAAAATCATATGGATTTATGTAATATAATAACTAATATAAAAGGAGCTTTGTTAGCACGTAAAAGTAGTATTGGGAAATACAAGTAGCCTGTATGCTTCTCTATCTTTGGTGGACATTAGAGTATACCCCTTATTGCTAGCTTTATGAGGAACATATTTTCTGATGCTAGCATTATCATCAGCTAGTAACTTCAAACAGAATCATTTTTTTAACAAGGAATTATTTTTTTAACAGAGAAAAATAAGATTTGTCTTGTCCTCTCCTCTAAGAAATGCACCAATATGGAATGAAACAGAAGTAAAAAATATATGCACTGGGCTCTGCTTCAAAGATAAAAATGGATTTTAAAAGATTCCATCATATACATTATAAGAAGACACTATCACGTGTTTGAGGGAACCCAATTGTGTTAATTTCTAAAAGAATGATATTTAATATAGAAGTAGTCATATTAAGCAAATAACTCATTGCCACAGTTTTTCAGACTGCAGCCAGAATAATTCTACCATTTACTTCTGTAATTTACAAAATGGATGCAAAGTAAGATGCCTCATTAAAGTGGGGCTTATTTTTTTCGGTAGTATCCTCTTGATTCATTTTACCCTTACAATACCTCTTATTATTTGATGGATATTCCCTGAAAAGTCAATTTTGACCAAAGTCTAATCCTTTTATTGTCTGGTACTTTGCTAGAATAGCTGAAATGGATTTAATTTAGGCAGTGATATGTCCATTAAAAGAAGTCCTACTGCACTCAGACATTAAGTCTTATAGAACATAGAAAACCATTACATAACCTACTTATACTGCTTTCATTATAATTTGTAGGGGGGGTGAGACTGCTGTAGGAATTATGTACATAAGCACTGACTCATTGCTTATAATTAATACATGTGTCTGTTGTATATACTATATAGTGCAGATTTTAAATTATGTCAAATTGTTTGCCTTTTCTGCCCTAGAAATGGAATATTTACCCCCTTATAATGCACAAAAATTATCAAAATCAAACTTAATGTACTATTTTCCTGTTGTACAGTTGAAGATATAATCGCTGCCATTGATTTCATTCGTAGCTATAACATAAAGTTATTGTTCAAAGTCCCCAACACTTAGACTTTCACGAATCCCTATGCAAGAAATGGTGCTTAATGTCTTTATATGAAAGTGGAAAATAATATTAGTATAAAATGAGTATTTTCCTGCAGAAAGGAAGTGCTTGTATCCTTCAATACTACATCAAGACAGAAATTAAATGTATTTATTGCTATTTTGATTAACCTTAAGGCGCACCGAGAAATTCAGTGGTGACCCTGCAAAAAGTCATCATCTATTGTTTATAGGAAGTAGCATGTAATATGTCTGTGGTATCTTTAAACAGCCAGATTCACGCATTTAGTTGTTACAAAGAATTATGCATTGTGGATCTTGCAGACAGCACTTAAAACAAATATTACAAATGCTTTCAAATGCACATCTCTTATACTGGTCTTGTCTAATGAATTTGTCTAGGGACATCTTTGGGTGAGGGTCAGGTAGGAATAGTAATAGGAGTTAAGGGGGTTGTGAATGAAAGTTACTGCGGTGGGGAAGGAAGGGTTAAATTGGGAAAGTAGGAGTGTTGGGAGGAAATGAGGTAAGAGCAAGGAGGAGCTTAACTGATTTTGTGTTAGTGTAACTGGGTAAGGTATCAGATTTTGACATGAACTTGTTACTGCAAGTATTACATCTAGCATGACCAGTAGGAGCTATATTCAACAGGCAGGCCTTGGGTTAATAACGGTGGCAGTGAGGAGGTAGTCAGGAGTATATAGTATTTGTAATTTGTTTTTTGTTTGTTTTGTTTTGTGTGTTGTTGTTGCCCCTGCATCAGCATTATTATAGTTTCTGTTTAGCATGGTTTTCTAGGGTTAGAGGATGTAGGAAAAGACCTTTGTTTTGTTTTGTCTATCATTTATCTTGTCTGCTCCTTTTGATTGACTTGGTGCTTTCACCACTTGGGTCTAAGTATTCTTAAATCTATTGTAGAGTCATTGGTAGGTTGAAAACTATTCTGTAGTGGCCTGGATGTTACGAACATTGTCACAGCCATTTTGTTACTTGGGACCATTGTGGCACATTTGTTGTTTGTTAATTTTTGTCCTTGGGTACTTAGCATTCATATCAGTGGCAATTTAAATGCTTAGTCAGTTGGTCCCCTCTTATGGTGTTGTTTTGCCATGGAGAGACCATGGTTTGAACGAAGTAGCTTTGCGAGTCATTTGAGGGCTGGTCACGGCCATAACTGTTGCTCACTGTGCATGCACAGTTGCAGCTTAAATCATTTGTGGGGGAGGGAGTGAATGGCAGACTTTCTGCTCTGTCATCCAGACTCCATTATTTAGTTTGGGAAGATGAGGCATCTAATTGTGGCATTTTGTTGTTTTATTTAATTTAAAAAAAGGAAAGAAATAAAAGAAACAAGAATAGTTTTGGATAGGTCATATTTGGCAAACCTCTGATAGTAGAATTTGAATATATATTAAGGCTGATTATAAGGCATGTCAGTTGTACAGATATCTGAGATTATAGTAAATACTTTTTCTGCTGCACATGGGGATTTATGCCACTTAGTGCTGGGGAGTGCTCATTGTTGTCTTTGGAGGTTGAGATGGGAGAGAATGAGGAAGAGTTGTACTTTCCTTGGATGCACTATGGTTTTCTGTGTGATGGGTCAAAAATTCCAGTGCCTTGGGGGTTCTTCCAGAAATTAGATTGGCTTGGGCGCTGGTAGCAAGTTACTTTTGAGGCTTCCTTTGATGTACTTTGGCAGGTGTGTATTTATAAACAAATCTCTTTTAAAGAGGTATTTTGCTACTTGTGGGACATATGGAGTGTGGATTTCCTTGTGGGCACAACAATGAATGCATCAGTGTTTGTGGTGCAGTGAATTTGTGTTGGTTGGGTATGCACATGAGGATGGGAGGTTTGAGTGTGTGTGAATGCAGAGATAGACGGTGAGTGACTGGAATATGTATGATGTGGTTGGCCATTTCTAGGTGATATGGACATTTGGATTTGGTTTGGTTTCTGGTATGGCTTTGGTTATGCTTTCCAGGTCGTATTCTCTTTTTTCTGTCAGGGTTTCAAGTTAATGGTGCTGATGATTTGGAGCATCCCTGTTTATTCCTGATGTCTTTCTGGTTGTTGCGCTAGTGTTAAAAAGAAGGAGAAGGAAAGAAATGAGGGAGGGGAGGATGGGCTGTGCAATTGGGCAGTGGACCATTGGGGCGACATGGTGGTTGAAAGGATAGGTGATTGCCATGTGTTCATGGTGTAGTAGACTTTGATTGCAGCAGGCAGGTGTCCATCTCATTGGTGGTTGCTGCTTCCTCCTGAGTCACTGGCAGTTTGGTTCCTTTTGTGGAATTGGTGGCCTTTTATTCACTTGCATGTGCCTGTCATGTATTTTTCTTTTCTTTTTGCAGGATGTGATTGAGTCAAAACTTGGTGTTTCATCATATGCACAGTTGGGGGTATAGTGACTTACAGCCATTATGGGCATACCTCTCAAATGAACAAATTTTGCAGATTTTGCCTCATATGTTATGTCTATTTCTCATAAACTTGTGGTTTTCTGGCCAATCATTGAGGGTTAAATTTAGAACATAATAACAAATAATCGAGTTTTAGACTTCATAAGTATCAGAAAATGCATGGTAAAGAAAAAAAAACTGTTACTCTTTAATGTTTCTAAGTTTGTAAGAGAAATATTTTAAAAAGTGTCTCAGTTGTTGGGCTCTTTACCCCGAATTATTGATGGCTATGTCTAGAATTGGTATAAGAGGTTGTGAGGTATGGTTACAGTTTTGGTGCTGAGGACAGATTTGCCGTTTGTAAAGTTAAGTATGCGCATTCGCTTGAACTAGTCTGGCAGTTGTCACACTGGCTAAAGTTATTGACAGGAATTTCTATTGTACTGTCTTTGATTCTCACAGGCCAGTTGTTATTTTCAACAGGGCATTTGTATTATTGTTATTAATCTTTGCTTAGGTCAAGCATGCTTTAGTATCAGCTGTTCCTCATGGATTTTAAAGAATGTCCCAGTTTTGATTCAGTTTGTCTTTGTTCCTCTGAATTCCTCCTGACACTGGTGGCATTTGGTGGAAGATGGTAAGTTATACTTAATAAATATTGACAGTAATTATGAGTTATGATCTTATTTACTTCTGAAAATGTATATTAATTCAAAGTGTGTGAGGGTACACTCTGCAGCATTATGTAACCACTGGAAAGTCAGAAAATACAAGCAGCTAACACCAAGAAAAAAAATCTTCTGTTCCACTGGAATACAATTCTCCTTTATTGTAAAACGTTACAAATGAGCGCTTTCGTCTGCTCAGGGCAGACTTCTTCAGATAAAAGAGTCACTGGTACACAGTCCTTTTATATAAAATGAACAAAACCAATAATTCAATTAAATTCACATAATTGAATAACCTTAAAGGCATATAGTACCAAAATCCAGTCCAAACAACTTGAATCAACCAATGCCTCTAAAATTTCTCCCCTAAACAATTCTAAAATACTTAAATATATGAATATTTGTTGAAAATGAAATATATGATATTTAAAATGTTCAATCTAAAGAACTTATATATACAAAAACATTAAAAAGAGTTGTAAGCCCAAATGTTATACTATGTACACTATTCATGTTCTTTTTCATTACATTTTGAAAAATTTGCATCATTGTTTCCTTACACTACTTGTACCATAACGATGTTATATCAATTCCTTCTAATTTTCAGAGACAAATTTAAACTATGAAAGGATACCTTTTCTAATGATGTTGATATATATTAAAAATTATGTATCCTACCTAAACGTGAACTGGTTTAAAAATATTTCTGACTTTAAACACTACAAACACTTTGTCTCTGAAAATTAGAAGGAATTGATATAACATCGTTATGGTACAAGTAGTGTAAGGAAACAATGATGCAAATTTTTCAAAATGTAATGAAAAAGAACATGAATAGTGTACATAGTATAACATTTGGGCTTACAACTCTTTTTAATGTTTTTGTATATATAAGTTCTTTAGATTGAACATTTAAAATATCATATATTTCATTTTCAACAAATATTCATATATTTAAGTATTTTAGAATTGTTTAGGGGAGAAATTTTAGAGGCATTGGTTGATGCAAGTTGTTTGGACTGGATTTTGGTACTATATGCCTTTAAGGTTATTCAATTATGTGAATTTAATTGAATTATTGGTTTTGTTCATTTTATATAAAAGGACTGTGTACCAGTGACTCTTTTATCTGAAGAAGTCTGCCCTGAGCAGACGAAAGCGCTCATTTGTAACGTTTTACAATAAAGGAGAATTGTATTCCAGTGGAACAGAAGATTTTTTTTCTTGGTGTTAACCACTGGAAAGGTAGCATGGTCAGAAATGCTAGAATAGTTATTGTGGTCTTTCTTTTGGCTGATGGCAGAAGTGCAGAGCCTGGTGAGTTCAGTGGGAAGAGGAGAAGACAACTGAGGAAGTCACACATGTAAAGCAAGCATGGCAGTCAAGGGATGCTGTTGCAGGGGATGTGCCCACCAGTCCACAATGTGGTTGCAGGTAATGACATGTTGTTGAAAGTTCATGTAGGAATCTCTGACTTGGTGCTGGTAGGGGTCTAGTTCTGAAATAAGGGAGGCTGGGTCATGTCAGAAAACTGGATAAGTGGCAGGAGTTAAGGACAATTAGCAGGGTTTTAGTGAGATTCAAGTTGGGGAAGACACCGGGGATGGCAGCTTGTGGTTGGCTATGGTAATTTGGCATTGTCTGTAGGTGAGATGGAGGCACTACTACATGAGAGTGTTTCTTGTAGGTGGTGTGTAGGCTTTTGCACACCTGCTTAAAGTCTGTGAATATGCATTCAGCTGGGTGGGAGGCAGACGGGAAGACACATTGGTTAATTTGAGTTCACAGCAGTCTAAATTAGGTGTGTTACCTTTATCATTTCCTAGATTTCAGGGTAGTCGAGGCCGGGGAATTTTTGAGGACAGAAAAGGGGGGGGTGTCACAGGGGAAGCATTCAGCAGTTGTGATAGAAGTAATAGATGGGTTTTCTGAGGTATTTCTTTATTTAATCAGGGGTAGGAAGGGAGGTATAAATTTGTAGGAATCTGCATTCCTTATAGTAAAAGGAAGAGATTTTGGAAGGCTTGGTGGAGAAGGAATGGAAGGTGGGTAGGTTATTGGGTCCATTTGATACTTCTCCCTATAACAGCTTTAAGGTTTCTCCATTGGGGGTTGGTTCTTTAGAAGTCAGCAAGTAATTTCATTTAATTCATCATTGGTCTTATCCAAAGGGGAATTGTGTTCATTATTTTATTTTGGGAGATGACATAAAAGGCTGTTATCCATCTTTGGATGATGCAGTACAAGTAATTTGGAAATGTATGGATCCATGGTTGTTGAGGGTAAATGCTGAATCCATTTTTCATTTATTACTAGTTTGAGAAGAAGAGTGACCATTGTTGGGCAGGGTAGTTGGGTTTAAGTTTTACTTTAACAAGGTTATGCTGAGGATGCTTGGTGGCCTGTGCTACTTTGTGAGGTTTAGCACTGCTCTCTCTTTGATTTCAAAGCAGTGGGTGGGTAGTCAGGAGGTGGTACATTTTCTGGATGATTTCTAAGCAATAGGTGAAGGGTTGACAGAGCATTATAAGGTATGCCAGTGTTTCTGGGGATGTGTGGGGAACCGGGTGTTCTGTTGGCTAGGTAGACGTTAGAAGGGTCCAGAAAGGCATTTTTTCCAGGATTACTAGTGGATGCTGGTCATGGTTTGTTTTGTTTACCAGTTGCAAAGCTAATTCATTTGAAAGAAAAGATTTGAGGGGGAAATCCAAAGACAAGGAGTAGATTAAGGATGTCATGGAGCTCTTCTGGCTCCTGAAGTTTGCATATTGTCAGTTCACCTGAGTCATTCCTTTTCTGGGTTCATGGCCATTTTGTTAAACAGGGGAAAGCAACCATCAGTGGCTGAGGGTTAATAAGTTAGTGTATGCTGATTTAGCATTGTGCTTTTCTTTTTGGGAGCAGTTTAATGGTATGATTTTGTCAGGTGGATTGGGTTGTTCAAGTGTATTTGCAACTGTTTACAGAAGCAGCAAGAAACATTGGGATGGGGCATATTTTGGTGAAATGGGTTGCAGCTTACTGTCCAGTGGGATGGAAAGATGATTGGTGGAGGAATGTTGACTGTTTAGAGTTAGTTACAATTTGGCTGGAGTTAAAGGTCTAGCAAGAGAAGTTGCATAGAAGGGTTCATTTTCATTTGGACCATAGAGCAGTGGTATCAGCTGCTGATGTTGCTAGAAGAGGTGTGTCAGATTGGCTTGAAATGGTCAAATGCTTGGCATGAGGAATACTGAGCATCTATTAAAATGAAGGTGTACAGTAGGTCATTGCAAGATTTTGTTACAATGTGTGCTGCAGCTGCTTGAGGAGGAAGGAGTTTGGTGGGAAGGATTGTTGTTGAAATTTTTGGTTCAGGCTTGGGAACAAGGTAAGGCTGTTCAGTAAGTCAAGTTGGGCATAGTTGTGATTAGTATATTTGCACTGGTGGCAAGGTTATGTGACTTTACTAAATTTTAGACTGTGATCATATGTTGAAGGATTTGGGTAAGGTTGATAGTGTGAAGACTGCCAGACGATGGCCATTGACAAGACAGGTTTGAAGATTTTGTTGCTGGAATTATCACTGGTAAATGAAGATTCACTGGACTATAATTTATGTGTGACATTCACTTTGTGGATATATTATGGATCTTTTAGGGTGTCAGAGTTGTTTTACTTGCTAGTTTGGTTGGATGTTTCAGTGTGTTTTGCCATCTGTGCGTATTCGGTTGTGTAGATCTGAAGTGGATCAGTTGGGGAAGGGTGAGCAGATAATGTTGGGAAAGGACAGGAATGATTGGTTGTGTCCAGTGGTTTGGGCTAAGAGGTTGCTGTCGTCTCATGTTGGGAGTGCTCAGGATTTCATTTTGATTGGTAGGGGGCAAGGTGATGATGTATAATCAGTTTGTATATATGATGAGCATTTCAGTGTGTTCTTGATCCAGGAGAGAGATTTTCCACTCATTCTTTGTGCGTTGGAAGGGTATTGGATTTAGCGTAGGAAGGCAAATTAATTGAAGTCATTAAGAGATTGAGTTGTTGGTCATGAAATGCTTTCTTCTCTTATATTAGGTAATTGGGTATGGTGACTAGATTAGTATTAAATTTATTTTCTAGGAAAGTAATCTCATTTTGATCATGCTCATATCCATTGGTTGGCAAAGGGGGATGCAGTTAGACTGGATGGCCTACAATTGGGTCTCACTGTTTCAGGTAGCATTGAGTTCCTTAGCATCTTGGTGGCACATTTGGCAGTTACTGATCTGGCAATAATTCCAAAGCTACAGTTGGTAGTCAGGATAAATGAGGATCTCTTTATTTAAAGAGATTATACCCAGGTATGTATATTTTGTGGTCAGAGACAGTATCATGGTTATTGTGGCTTTGGATAGGGCTCATCGGTTTGTTAATTTTCGGCTAGTTAGGCAATTGGCTGCTTTGGGCAATTATATGATAGGGCACTGGGATGTCAGTGACAGGGATCCAGTTTGGTTCAGAGATGATGGAATACATCTGAATAATTTTGGTTTGGACCTCTTTAATGTACGCTTGGGTTTGTTTTGGAGGGTTTGTTGAAGGTTTTGGAGTGAATGGGGGGGGGGGCAGCCTGTGTCAAGCTAGTTGGCGGAGAAGAGGGGCAGGCTTGTCCCTCTTCTATTCCTCCTCTGGTGTTGGATGTTTAAGTCAATGAGCTGGAGAATTAAAGTGAGCAGTGGGATGTTGCTTGACAGTAAAAATAAGTGAACAAAGGTGAAGACACTGCTTAATAAGTAAAAAATAAGCAAGCAGAGATGAGCATACTGCTTATTTTGTAAAAATGAGTGAGGTTACGCTGCTCTAGTAAATGGTTATATGAATGTTTATGCTATGATTGTTAAATTAAATATTGTTCAATAAAGCTATGTTTATGGAAGTTTAATAAAGGTCATCAAATATCATTTGATGTGGTGTGTTTATTGAAGGGGACTGGGGCAAATGTGGTTTGAGAACAAACCAATTTCTCCACGGACATCTTTGAGTGAGTGTTAGGAAGGAATAGTAATGAGAGTTAAGATGGTAATGGAAGAAATTTAGTGTGATGAGGATGGAATGGTTAAATTGGGAAAGTAGGAGGGGTAGGAAGAAATTAGATAAGGGCAAGTAGGGGCCTAACTGATTTTTTGTGACTTTACTTGGCCTCCATGAACACTAAGGATTGTGTGATTATTTTTATAGGTTTGGTGTTTAGGTGGAGAAGAGGGGCAGACTTGTCCTTCTTCTGCTCCCCTTCTGGTGTTGGATGTTTAATTCAATGAGTTCGGGAATGAAAGTGAGCAGTGTGATGCTGCTTGATAAGTAAAAGTAAGCAAGTGGAGGTAAAGATGCTGCTTATTTGGTTAGGGTGAGTGAGGTTACACTGCCCTAGTAAATGGTTATATGGATGTTTACGCTCTGATCATAAATGAAATATTGTTCAATAAAGCTATGTTTACAGAAGTTTAATAAATGTTGTCAAATGTCATTCGGTGTGGTGCATTTATTGAAGGGGACTGGAACAATGTGCTTTATATTTGGAACTCCCAGTTCTGATCTTTGCAGGCTTGTTTAGCTACTTTTTCTTTGCTTTTCCTATGACAGAAATTAGTAAAGGTGTTATTTCATTGCAATCGTTAAGCACATGCTATACCGTAAACAATTTTATACTAAAAGTGCCTTTCTTCTTAAAGAGAATACATTTCTAACTGCTTAAGTATTAGTCCAGATGAAATCCTTTACTACTTATGCAGGTAAGCTTTATTTTAAGACAGTCACTGAATATCTTTTCAGAAATTTGCTGTAATCACTGTAACAAAGTAATATGTAACTTTTTTAATGTCCTTGAACTAACTGATATTTACAAAAATGTATTTGCAAAGAATATGCAGAGTTCTGTACCATTAATGTTTGATGCTGGAAGAGATAATTTAAATGCACTACCCTCACACCAAGTTTTATATGTATTACCATTAAATCTGAAACCAAAATGTTGCCACTGTCAGCCTGTTTGATGTTTACTTGA
This sequence comes from Protopterus annectens, assembly GCF_019279795.1. Taxonomy (NCBI): domain Eukaryota; kingdom Metazoa; phylum Chordata; order Ceratodontiformes; family Protopteridae; genus Protopterus; species Protopterus annectens. The sequence continues at coordinate 42,940,041 of NC_056742.1, read as the reverse complement.
TAAGTACATTTTCTTTTTCATTAAAAGCTCCTGCAGCTTGACTTTTGCCCCATGTCTTTGATCTGTCTCCTAGTATCATACATCCCTTTTAGTTAGCCCTCTGGCTATTATTGATTGATCTCAACTCTTTTTTTTCATCTCATAGTTTCAACGTATGCAAAATAGTTTGACAGACTGCTCTATCCTTCACAGCTCTGAAAATATAGTCCTGCACTTTTAAAACTGATACAGGTTACTGTGTTTGGGATAGTACAATAGGAAGCAATGGGTCATGCTTTTGCATGCTTTTGAATTACCATGGCATTGCAAACCTATTATTCTCATGAACATATCAGTGAAAAGAACTGCAGTGCTATGTTAATGAACATTTATTTAAAGGGTTTATTCACAACTTTTAACTAAACTATACAGTCTTGCATTGTAGAGCAAATAAAGTCTGTAGCACAAGGTTCAACATATCATTATTGCACTTTATGATAACTATAAATCACTCTAATAAATATATATTTCATATTAAAAAATATGCTGTAATGAACTCCTCACATCCCTTTCCAATATTTCTTAAAATAATGTGATTATCTGTGTAAAGTATATTTTCTTGTTATGCCTCTTCATCTTTTACTTATACATCCCATTTATTGGAAGTAATTTCACATTTTTGTGGTTTCATTTTTCAGATATTTGCCTTTGCTTACTGTTCTGCCAGACTCCGGTCATCATGGCTATGAATGGTGGCATTAGCCAGGTCTGCAAACTTGGACTTTTTATGTTTTGTCAGTTTACTAGGGGTTGTTATCAGCAAGTCTTCTATTGATGATGAACATCTCTCTAATTGACAGTTTAGATTTGGAAACAGCCATATCAAATTAAAATTCTGTTCCTGAATGTGTTTCCAGCTCATGGACTTCTTTAACATTATATTTTTAAGAAAATGACTTCTCCAAGACTTTCAGTCTTGCTTCAAAGCTGTGACAATGATGTACTCCCACCATGTGATCTAAAGTCTTGCTGATTGATTGTTCCACGTTGTTTAGACAAACATACCTTTCATCCATCATTTCATTCAGCTTCTGCAAACTATAAACTACACTGTCCATCTCTGTATATACTATATCCTTTTCACTTGAGATACTGCCTATCTGAAGCCTCTGTTCTTAAGTTCTGTTCATTGATATTTGATCTATATGATGGCCAATTTCAACTCATTTGCTCGTGTTTATCTGTCAGGACCTCTTTTTTGTGATTTGAGGCTGCACACATTTGTTTTGTATGAAGGGAGAGGGTATTCATATGCCACACCCCTGCCTTCTTATTTGATTGGACATTTGAACTCAGTCTTCAGTATAATGACCCCAGCAAAGTTTATACTTTTCATTACATAGCATTCAATACATGCATGTAAACTACTCTGCATTTATCTGACCTAACATAAAATAACTTAAGCAAGCCTCAGTGCAGCCAGTTGAGGAAAGAGATATCCTAGTGACCATGGAGACACATGGTCAAGCAGCTGTGATCCTAGCAGAAGTACCACATGACTCACTTTTCCTGTTATCATTTCCTCTGATCTGTGAAAAAGATGCTACATTTTCTGAAAGGAAAAGAACAAGAGAAATAAAGAAAGAAAGAAAGAAAGAAAGAAAGAAAGAAAATAAATAATTGTATTTATTTTTATTTTGACATTTATTAAACGGTTATGTCCGACTGATCCAAGGCTCATTTTTAGCAGAGGCCTGAGGGAAAAGCCCCAGTAAGAATACAATCAAAACATAGTTACAGAATAAAATATTGTGCACAGGATAAAATATTTTAACACAGAAAAAAATTAAAAATAAGAAAAAAATAAATATACATGGCAAACGCCTATAATAACAAGAGACTTTAAATGTATGGTAAATACAGATTGTATGTTTAGAAAACAGTATGATGTATATGACAAACATTTCAACCATGAGTGAAGAGGAAGGAAGTAAGAGAATATGGAAACAGTCAAGTTGATGAAAGAAAGGGAAATAGCTAAAAGGGCATAGAGTATAGGGAAGACCAGTTCAGAATACAATGGGATATATTATAGTAATCAGGGTAGGATAAGAGAAAAGTGAAAGTGAAGGTAATGTCATTAGTATGTAGAAAGGAGAGTGGAAAGGTAGTAGGGAAAGAGGAGTTAAGGATTTACTTTATGTTTTGACATGTGCATTTTAAAGGCAGCTAAATCAAAGAATTGTTGATAATAAATTAGAGGAATGCCAACAGTGAATAAAAGCAAAATTCTACCACACTACAGCTTCTTTATTAGACTTTTGCTTATTTGGATGGTGATGACTAATATGAGCTTGCTTCAGTCACAGCCTGGATATGCAAAGTAATGTGAAGGAATAAGTTAATACACATTTAACACTGTATTATGAATTTGTAGATTATACAGATGTTTAACAAATGTAATGACAATGAGTTACTTTGAAGTTGTTTCCACTAGAATTATATAAAGGTGAATGAAAATGCTAAGGGGGGGATTTAATAAAGCCTACATATTTTTTTACCATGTAGGCATTGCGCCATGCTGACAACATGAGTGTGAACAATTTTAGATTCATTAAGCAATGCTGAGCAGCATGCACGAGTGCACAAACATGGAAACTTCCATGGCATGCAAATCACCTCATATGCAGGTGAATCTCATGCAAATGAGGCAAGTAGAGTGATCTAGCAAGCAGATAGGTATATCTACAGACCCTGTGTCAATGTCCTTAGTGTACACAGAAACATTCTGTGTATAGGATTGTAGATAGATGAAAGGGGCTGTAAAAATGTAGGAAGATGCACAGAAATGGTATAGCACACACACATATGAGCAAAACTGTCCACTTCGTGTTCCAAAATTTACAGTAAATATATACAACTATTTTTTAATAATCTTAGCATCTTTGCTCAGCATGCCGCAGTGTGCAAACATAACTTATTTTAAAAAAGAACCTGGACAATTTAAATATTAATAACATGAGACAGAAATGTGTTACAGAACTCTGCATGTAGTATCTACAGTGGTCCACTGGTGCTCTTGCTAATATGGAAGGGTTTGGAAGCATGTCTTATCCAGGTTGTAAGCACAAATCCCTATGCAAATGAGGTGGAGAAACATGCCTCAGTGTGCAAACATACTTTCTTTTAAAAAAGAACCTGGAAAATTTAAATATTAATAACATGAGACAGAAATGTGTTACAGAACTCTGCATGTAGTATCTACAGTGGTCCACTGGTGCTTTTGCTAATCTGGAAGGGCTTGGAAGCATGTCGTATCCAGATTGTAAGCAGAAATCCCTATGCAAATGAGGTGGAGAAACTGAGTAGTATAATAGGGTAACCGTGTCCGCCTATCCTCTCAGTGTAGGCAGAGAGCCATGTTGGTGTTCACAGGGGAGGTAGCTGACATAAATAGAGGGTGTGTCCAATAACTTCTAAACTGATTGGACATTAGCTGCGCCTGTTTGCACGGCATGCCACCATGCTGAGCATGGAAGCCTGGAGGGGTGTGTGCACTGACTTCTAAGCTTTGTTTACCTACAGGGTGCATGTCTCCATGTGTTTGCATGTTTCACCGCTGTGCTAAGAATGGCAGTTTGGGAGGTGTGTGCACTGACTAATAAGCAGTGTTTTCCTATGGCTCATACATTTGCATGGCACTCCACAGTGCCCAGAGTATCTAAAAGGCCAATGATGTATTAATTAGTGTTGATCCTTGCTTAACTTCAACTAAGGCCATTAAGTGATGTCAATGATATATTATGCAGGTGTACTGAATCATAGGAAGTCAATCATGCAGGCAACACCTACAGTAGAGAACGATAAAGTATGCACACACCCTGCAATCTGATCTTTCCCCCATACTCTGCACCACTGGAGTCTAGACTTGGGAATTATAAATGATAGAATGCTAGGGGCTGCTGCAGATTTGGTACATTTGTATGTGTTAGATGCTGAAGTCAATGCTGCTTCTGCTGCTGACAATAGGCCAAGGCAGAGAAGGCAGAGAGTGTTCAGGCCCAGGGTAACCTTCCAGGAGCTACATGAGTGGGAGATTGTAGACCACTGCATGGTGGACAGGGACATACTACAAGAATTCACTGAGATCTGTTGCCCTCATCTGAGGCCTAGAGTCAAAAGAGGGGAACCCATCCTATTGGAAACAAAAGTATGTGTAGCCCTTAGGATAATAGCTACAGGTACTTTCCAAAGACCAACTGGGGACATGCTGGGGGTCTCACAGGCATCAGCATCCAGGGTACTCCACCAGTTCTGGATGCCATGCTACTAGATGCCAGTGAGCATATTTTTTCTCCTCACCCCTGAAGCAAGGGTCAGCAATATGCAACACTTCTACCATGTAGCAAACTATCCCAAGGTACTGGGTGCCATAGATTGCAATCATATACACATCAAGGCACCACCCAGTGAGGAAGGTAGAATCTACATCATCTGCAAAGGGTGCCATTCCATCAACTGCCAGGTCATGTGCAATGCCCAGGGCATTATCATGAATGCGTGTGCTGGCAGCTCTGGCAGCTATCATGACTTGTATTGATAAAGTCATTTTAACATGATGAAAGCGCTTAACATGGTTTATCTTGGAAGTTTTATACTTTTTATTACATTAAAAAACAGTATATATGGTTCCTTGGTGCTTTTTTTCTTTGGTTTACAGCTATCATGACTCCTATAGCTGGCACTCATCACAGCTGTACCAGATGTTTGCTAGGGGTGACATCCCACATGGCCATTAAGTGGGAGATGCTGGCTACCCACTAGAACCATGCATGATGACACCCATCAGAAATGCCAACACACCTAGGAAGAATGCCATACTGAGGCACATGCACAAACTAGGAACATCATAGAGCATGTGTGTGGGTTGCTGAAGTCATGGTTCCAGTGCCTCGATATATCTGGTGGAGCCCTGCAGTACTCTCCAGCCACATGTGCACATATGTTCACAGTATGTGCCATGCTACACAATATGATCCCGTGGAAGCAGCTGCATCAGTATCAGCATAGGGAAGGGATACACAACCCCCCCACCAGTGCCGAGATCACCTCAGCCACAGTCACAGGAGGACTCAGAGGAGGAACCCCCCAATGATGTCCCTGTAGGCAGACATAGGTGTGCCCAGTACACCCTGGCATTGGCTAAGCGACAACACATAGCACATATACCGACAACCTAGGGATCCAGTGACTGACACCTTACTTCCACTCACATACATACAGTAAAATAGCTGATGCTAGGCAACACACACAACATGTACCTATCCATGTATTGGCTGTGTACCACTTACATCACAAAGAGTTAGCCCTGAACTGCAGGTCTGTTAACTGCTGCATTCACAAGGTAAGTCTATAACCTACACACTAATTGTAAGGATTACCATAATAAGGTACATAGGTTCATAGGTAGGTACTAGGCTATTGGCCCTAGGACCTATACAAGCCTAGCCAAAAAGGTACCCTGGCTTTCGCCACCCAAGAAAATAATTTTCCTGTGCCCCTGTCAAGCAGAACCACAAAAGTGGATTTCCTATTACCCATTATATGTATGGCTCTGCTGCTGTTATGCAAGAAAATATAGTGGACTATTTGGTCAGAGTTAATATCCACATGAGACAACTGATACCCAGTCCAATAGTATGTGTTCCTTAATATTCACTAGGCCTCATGATTGGAATATTCGCAACATCAGGCAAGGGAGATGTTAAACAGTGGGCACACATGATATCTGGTCTACTGTCTACCCAAGCTGATTAAGAGCTGTTTTTTCACCACCTTCAATACAGCAGTGTACCGATATAACCACTTTAACAGAAAATCAGCAATGGTATAGTAGTGGACCAGGCAATCTCAGGGTTGTAACATAGCTTACACTCACACATTGCATGTCTTTCTTCATGCAGGATAACAATGTACATATGTATGCTGTTGACTGTGCAATGGATGACCCCCTCTCTGTCTAGCAAACTGTGTGGCTCAGTGGACTAGGAAAGCTAGCATGGGTGATGGAATTGATGGTTCTTTTCTGGAGTTATTCACTTTTGCATGTAAGGTAGTAGTATGTTGGTGTTTTCACAGAATATCATACCTCCAAACCTCTCAGTGCAAGAGTTCTGGACAAAGCCAGAAAGACTGTGGGGACAAAGGCCAAAACATAGAGACAGAATTTAAATATTGGTCACATAATCCATGCCGGAAGTAAAAGTGTTGCAGTAGTACTTATATTCTGATGGATATAAAGTCTGACGCACAATTGTTGCTCTGTAGTAAGTAGAATATATTGATGTCAACATTCAATAAAGTGCCAGAAGATCACAAATGTGTGAGGAACAGACCAAAAATATATGAGGCAAATTTATGGACATTCTGCAAAAAACAGGACAGGGGAGACATATGAAAGATTACCAACCCCAGTCATATATTTAGTACAGCAGGCAGCTGGAGAATGCTGTGGACAGTTTGAGTGTAGCTCAGTACTGCGGAAACAGGGGCATATGTTAATGTCTGTAGCATACAAAATCCCAGACTGGAATATAGGTAGGTGTGGCTTGGAGTCACATTATAAGTACTGACAGTCTCGCTGAGGATGCCCGAACACTTAGTAAAAATGAGTGCAATTCTGTTGGCCCTTCATTGACATGATCTATTATGCATAAGTGCATACACATACAGACATATAAATATCAGTCTGTCAGTATCTCTCTCTCTTTCTCACTCTCTCATGCATAGTATGTCTATTGCTATATATATATATATATATATATATATATATATATATATATATAGGTTCATAGGTTGGTACTAGGCTATCAGCCTTAGGGCCTATACAAGCCTAGCCATGACAATTCCCTGGCTATTTCTTCCCACATTATTTACTTTCCTGGACCCCTGTCTAACAGAGCGACTGACATGATCCCTGGGGAGAATTTCCTTTCTCCCATCCAAACGTCAAGGTTCCTCTTGAAGAGGTCCAAAGAGGCACTCTGCTTGACGTGTATGGGCAATCTATTCCAGAGTCTGGGGAGTCTCTGGGTCAGGAACCTATCCCTCTAGCATGTTTTGTTTATTGTGATGACAAGGTTTAGATCCCTGGAGCGTGTAGCTCTGAGGGATTGGGATTTCTTTAAGTGTAGCATGTCCAACAGCTCTGGGTTTGACATGGCCTTGTATGTTAAGCAGAGATCGCCTCTGAGTAGACGATATGCGACAGAGTATAGCTGGAGTTTTTAAGGCGGTCAGCGTAGGGCATCTGCTTTAGGCCTGTGATTCTTTTAGTGAGGTATTTCTGAGGCCTTTCCAGTTGTTGCAGATGTCTTGAGAGGTACATACCAAATGGGGCATTGTATTCTATAATGGGTCTAATGAGGGATGAGTACAGTGGGACAATGACCTCCTTTTTTCTGGATGAAAAGCCCTTCGTGATGAGGTGTGCCACATAGAAGGATTTCCTGACTGTTGTGGCGATGTGGTTATCGAAGGTAAGACCACTGTCCACCTGTGTCCCTAAGTCTCTTATCACACTTTCTGTGTTTAGTGTACTGCCACCTATATGGTAATTCATGGATACATGTTTTTTCCCAAAGGGGATAACAATACATTTCTTGGCATTGAGCTTGAGCCCATGGCTCTGGCACCAAGCATATGTTTCTGTAAGGCCCTTTTGTAGAGTATCCACATCATTTGGGGATTCAATAATGGCTCCCAGTTTGCAGTCATCTGCAAACTTTGTTAGCCAGAGTCCCTTAGTGTTGACCTGTACTTCAGAGAAGTACATGCCAAACAAGAGCGGCCCCAGGACTGAACCCTGAGGTACTTCACGTGTCATTTGTCTGGAGCTGGATTTGGAGTCGGCTACTTTTACAGTGTGGGTTCTATCAGTAAGCCATTTAGCAACCCATTTGGTGACATAGGGATTAATACCCAACTTAGTAAGTTTATCTATGATTCCAGAGTGGGGGATGGTGTCAAAGGCCTTGGCAAGGTCTAGATAGGCTGTGTGGACCACCTTACCCTTGTCCATGGCTCTGGAGACTGATTCAAAGAAGTCAATCAGGTTCAGGAGACAAGATCGGCCATTCACAAACCCAAACTGGGTAGGGTCCAGTGTTTGAAGGTTGCCAATGTCTTTGTTTATAAGTTCCATGATAATACGTTCCATGGCTTTGCAGATAAGGCTTGTCAGACTGATGGGACGGTAGTTTCCGGGATCCAAGGTGGATCCTCCCTTGTGGATTGGGATAACTGTAGCTCTGCGCCACTCAGTGGGCACGAAACCTGAGGTGAGGCTATGATTAAACATGACACTTAGGTGAGGTGCCAGTTCATATTGTAGTTCATGTAGTACACAGCCCGGGATGTCATCTGGTCCCATGGATGCTGTATTCTTGGCTTTAGAGAGTGCGTTTTGTACCTGTGTGGCCGTTATTACTGGAATTTGGCAATCTTCCGGTATTGAGATGGGCCATTTAGGGGTGAGGGGGTGAAGTTGTCACTGAATCGATCTGCCAGGATATTGGCAATATCCTTTGGATCAGTATATTTATTGCCATTCTGTTTTAGCTCAGAGCAGATCTGAGCATTGCCATTTAGATTCTTGACATAGTTATAGAATGCTTTGTGGTTGTCTTTGGAATCTTTGGCAATTTTATTTTCATAACTAGCTTTGGAGGATTTTATGAGGCATCTCAGTTTCTTACTGAGGTTAGTAAGGGAGTTTTTTGCATCCTGGGATTTTCCTCTTTTCTGCAAAAGTTTCTTCCTTTTGTTGTAAAGTTTGTTTATGGCAGGGGACCACCAGATTGGCTTCCTTTTTTTGGATGAGAGCATTTTGGTTCTATTTGGGAAGGCACGATTCATGCATGAGTGGATGTGCTCGTACAGTGCCTTAGTGTAGGATTCAGCAGTTGAACTTTCAGTTCCCGTCTGCATGGGTGTCATGAAGTTTGTCACTTCTGACTTGAGTAGCATGAAGTTGGCTTTGGAGAAGTTTTTTATGGTGGTTTCTTTATGTATATATATATATATATATATATATATATATATATATATATATATATATATAGCTATATATATGAAAATGATACATAAACACCCCCATATATGTACAGAACACATATGGATATCACACACACACACACACACACACACACACACACACACACACACACACACACACACACACACACACACACACACACACACACATACACACAGCTACATTTATATATACATCCCTGTTTTATTCAACAATATGTGTGTGGATGTCTGCATTGTATGACATACCCTAATAATGGGGAGTAAACTGCACTATCACAAAGCATAATGCTGCTCAAAGGATGCAAACTAAGGGCACAAAAGTGCATAGTCCACTTACCTACAGACCCCTATGCCTGCTGCATGTCACCACGTAGACAGACACAGGTGTGCAGGTGGTGTAATGTATAATGGCATCAACACACATATGGATACGGCACATTGTCCATGCCCACAGTGTCACCTATCTAACTGCAAGCAGCTACATATGGCCATACTGGTAGGGGTACACATATAGTTAGGATAACATCAGTTATCTCACTGTTAGGATACTAGATGCAGATAACAGTACGAATCAATATCACTCTGCAGGGTACAGATGCCGTTCAGCACAAGCCTAGTTTGTGTAATGCACAAGTACTGTGCCTGCAATCACATATACAACAAACTTAACCTGTGGCACATGTGATAAGTACTGTGATCTATAGTTTATAAGCCTAGATAGGTAGGGGTTCTAATCTCACTGCAGCCCACTTGGTGTGTGTGTGTGTGTGTGTGTGTGTGTGTGTGTGTGTGTGTGTGTGTGTGTGTGTGTGTGTGTGTGTGTGTACCCCTGCAAAACAATGGACACACCCTCATGGGGTAGTCACCTGCAATGGCTATGCATGTTTTGGGTCTGTAACTTGCTGCTGATTTTCACACTGCCCTTTTCTACAAGGCCACCTTAAGACTACAGCTGACAATGCAGTAGCAAGACTTAACCCATTGTAAGTGTGATACCTAGATAGGTAGAAGTTCTAATCCGACTCTGCCCAACATGGGTCCATGTGTATATCCATATGGCATATGTATTTTAACCTATGTAAAATAGACATAGGTAGGGTTTTGAATCATTTTATTTGTAGCAGGTGATGTGCCCCCCAAATGATTGACCAAAACAAGGCTTGCTTATATCAGCAAACATTATATGTTCTAAACTGATAGTACTAGCAGAAATGAGTTGTGCTGCATGCATCAGGTACTGTGATCTGTAGTGTATACCAGTATGTAGGTAAAGTGCTGTAATCTACATACAGCCAGCTTGCAGTATGTGTGTGCCATGGCATGCCCTGTATGCACTGAGTGGAAGTGATGCTAGCTTGAATGTGGCCATGTTTGTGTTTAAGGCTGTTACATCAGTATACATCATGTTATGGAGCCATAGCACATGTGAACTTAACTAGGATAATAGCCGTACAGCCCTCGCAATCAGAGATGTCTGTATACCCCTCAGTACAAGAACAGCACATATTGCCCTATTCCAAGAGGGACTCAGACATATGCTGTGTGTTGAGATGATGGCTGCATAGCCAATCAAACAGATAGCACATGCTGAGGTCCACTGAGGTGCTCTGTGTACCATTAGGCAGGGTCTGTTTCAACTGTTGTTTATGTCTGCTAGACAAATGTCTCACACAAGCATGTACTACTAACAACACATAGTAGGTGAATGTCCTTACAAAGAGTCAGCCATCTACTATGCTCCCTACAGATAGGCAGCATATGCACACCAGCAAGGTCACACCTTGCCCTGTAGCAGACCTTATCACAAATTATGAATGCATGTGAATGCTGACCACCGCCATTGTCCTTGATAGACTGTCATACAGATGTGCACCTATGGATCCATGCATGTATACTGCTGTACCTTGCTGAAGTCATATTTCTGTTGTGGTGCCATGACATGCTGTATTGCTTCACTGCCACCATGAGTCCATAGGTTATTCTCTCAGACCCCTGCAGCAGAATCATGCACAGGTCTGTGACATACCTGTCATTGTGTAACAATACCACCAGTGCAATATCATACAACATAAGTTCCACAGAAGTATGTTGTGTACACATGACATATCCTAGCATAAAGTATTTGTTGGTGACCACTATATGTGTCGTGCAAAACAATACTGCATTACACAAGTACATGTCAAGTAATATAGTCACCCTGTGCATCAGACTCATAGCTTCATTTGCCTGCATCAATGGCAAGGATAACAGGGATGTGGCACAAGTGTCATCACTTGCACAGGGTGATGTGTGGGGCTACTAGAGGATCAGGCTGGCCCAAATGGTTGACAGCATGTGTGTGAGTCAGGAAGGGGAGTGGGTTTTGTGGGGCATCGAGAGGTGCTGTTTGTGTGTGTGTGTGTGTGTGTGTGTGTGTGTGTGTGTGTGTGTGTGTGTGTGTGTGTGTGTATGTGTATCTGTAAGTGACCTGCACATGACAGTGGTGTTTGAATGTGAGTGTGCACACAGTCAATCTCAATGCTAGCCCTAAATGTGTGTATGTTGGACAGCTGTGGACTGTACATGGTTTAGTTGGCAGTTCACCATTTCTGGTCCTGAATGCGAGAAATGGCTCTGTAAGAAGTTGCACTGGCACCAACATGCCCAAGGTTAGATGCAGTGCTAGTACCTGGCAATGACTGCTGTCTGCTGGGACCGTGTCCCCCATGGAATCACCCAGGACCATGTGCCCATGGCCTTCCACATCATGGTGTGGATAGCACACTCCCCTCTGTAACACTGGATGTACTGCCACTACAGGACCATTACTGTGCATGGCTGCGTGGACTCTCAGCAGATGGTGTTAATGACCTACATCCATGGGTCCAACGCCCAACTCCAACCACACTTTCCTACACAGACATTGTGCAGCCAAAGACAGACACTGTCTCAGCCCACTGTCTGTCCACTGCATCAATAAACATCTCCAGGGTGTCCCCAATGCAATAGAGGCAGTCACGGATGTCAGACATTGCGGCATCCATAACCCTAAGCATATATCTGGTGTTCCATTCAGAACATGCCTGTGCCTCCATGATGGCCTCAAACATGTGCCAAGTGGCCCATGATGTGACACCTGCAACAGATGATGGATGGACAGCAGTTCTCCTATGAGCATCCCTGTCAATTCTCCTGTGTGGGACCTCATCAGCTCTCTGCCTATATTCATTGATGTCATAGTTGCCACACTGGCTTGTTCAATGTCTCCACCCTCTGACTGTCCCATAAATGAGGCCTGTGGAGACTGGGTATGTGTGGGCATACTGACTGTGTGTGGTGACAATGGGGGCATAAGAAGGATGTCACCCTCTGGGACAGATTCAACCCCTGACAACTTTGCATCACTATGGCCATCATCATTATCCAAGTCCAAAGAGACACTTGTCATCAGGTGGTGTGGAGAAGAGACCCCAACACCCCAGTCACCTGTGGAAACCAAGACAAAAAGAGTACATTACTACCTGCACTATTATATAAGAGTAAAAAGGTTACACAAGAAAACCAATTGGTTAAAAAACAAACAAAAAAAGAAAAATCTAATAAAGCTAAATTTTCCACTGTGTGATACCTTAAACCTCTTGTATCAGAGGCAACATGGGATATATGCAAATTACCCTTTAAGGATATCAGGTGTTTCAGATAAATGGCAATTCTGAATGTCCAAGACATTTTCTTTTAATTTTACGTTTAAGTCTATTTATGGACAGTTTCAGGCCAGCGGGGAGAGGATTTGGCTTTATTTTCCTGAAATTATCTACTATTGCACCAGAGTAAAGGTACACTGCCATTTTTTCCAATACTTTTTATTCCACTTTGCACAGTGCAGCGCAGTGCGTAGCTCCACTGAAACACGCCTAATAACTCTAATTGGCAATTACTATGTTTTGCTTAAACCACCTGTTTTAATTATGAGTTGTGTGGCGTGGTAGGTTAATGCTGTGTGCTGCAGGTGTGATGGGCTCGGGATTGAAACAAGGCAGAGATGTTTATTTTGTACATTTGTCTTATATTAGAAAAACATATAGTCATTATAGCTCTATTTAGCTGATCTTAGCAAAGTTGTGCAATGCAGTGCATCACGCAGCTCCATGCTAAAAAAAAATTAAAGAAAAAAGGGGAGATAGAAAAGTGGTAAAATGGGGGCAAGCAGAGGGAAAATATAGTGAAAGGCAGGGAGGGATTTGCAGGAAGGATTTTGGAAAGAACCATAGCTATCCATTTCATGTACAGCAACAATTGTGCACTTTGACAGAATTTGTAGATAATTTTAGATTTTCAAACTTCAGAGAGAGAGAGCTGAGGAAAACATAACTGCATTTTCAAGCCAACTGGACTAAATAATGCGTGGCCAGTAGTCATGTGTGTGAAATGGAGAGCTATGTATGGAACTGTATTTTTTTTGGGGACAGGTGCTCATTTTTTATTTTTTTTAAGCAGAGAGTGGAATGATGGGGAAGGGACATAGGTACTTGTGGGGGAGGAAAGTATGGTAGATGAGGATGCATTTGCAAATAGACAAGACAAGCAAGAAAAAAGACAGGGGTGGTGTGTGACACATGAGGGGGATAAACACCTTGGATATGGAGGGTGTTGTGGAATTCAAGTCGCATATGCCTCCAGACAGCAACAAACAGTGTGACTCACATCCTCAACCATGGGACTGTCCACACTGCTCCATCACTGCCCTAAGGGGACCTGTGCTGGAGGATGGGCCCCAGTCTAAGGCTGCCCCACCAGGGTGGCCAGCATGCTCTCAGTCTGGTGCAGGTGGCAGTCATAGCCACAGTGGATTATCCTGCACACCAGGAGCAGCAGCTCCACATGGGTGGCAACACCACCTTCAACACCATTCCCGGGGGGTGAGTCCTGTCCTCTGGGGCAGAGATACCTGATGCCACAGGTAGTGCAGGGGCAGCAGAGGGGCCACCACCAGTCTGGGTCCCACATGTGCTGGGACCAGGTGCCCCAGCCTGTTGAGGCAAGGTATGGGAATCAGCCAGAACAGGCCTACCTTGACATGCTGTGGGATATGAGGTATAGTAATACATTACAGTTAGTAATAACCACACTGATGTTAGTATTAACCGAATCAGACACCATATATATTCATCCAAATACATATGAATGTAACATGATCAACAGAACATTAAGTAACATAACAGTTAGTATGGTAACAGCATGCCAGTAAAAAGTAAACCATAGGGTCAACAAAACAGTTAGTTTAATAAATATGTTAATATAGCATCATAATAAAACATAACAATAATAAACAACATTTTCCAATATATACTTAGTTTAACAAAATATATTATTAAATCATAATAAAACATATCAATAATTAAACACATTTTTCTAAAATATAGTTAGTGTAACAAATTATGTTAATATTAAATCATAATAATAAATAACAGTAATAAATAAATGAAGATAAGGACTGGGGAGAGAGAGAAAGGTTCCATTACTGACACTGCAGTCCATATCCCTCAATACACTGAAATATATACTCCACAGGTGTATTGTGTCAGGTTTGAGTACAATTCTCATATAATTTATGCATAATGCACATACCTCTCAAGCTGTTAGCATGGGTCAGTATGGGCCAAGCAGTTGCAAATGCAGGTACACCAGAACAGTTTCACATAATGTGGACTTACGTAACTGCCAAGATGTTCTGTAAATAAATTTGGTAATACATTGCATTACAGGTATTAATTTATCTGCTAATCATGTAACAGATGGATGAGGCAGTTTTAATTACATTAAGAGAAATTGTGACACTTAAAACTCATGTTTGCGTACAGTATGTAAACTAGACAGGCATCATGCCTTAGTTGGCAGGCATGGGAGTAGAACCCAATAGCTGTGACTGCAGGGGACATCTGCAAATAATGTGATAATTGACTGCAGCAACTTAGTACAAAAATGCAAGGGATGCAGCCATATTGGGATTACACAGCTTTATTTATTACTCAAGAATGCTGATAAACACATTCATGGTATTGATGTTAACATTCTGTGAAATTTAAATACACTATCTGCTCATAATATGGGCCCCTCACCCATATGTTTGTTGTGTTCCTGGTGAGAGCAAAAATGTGAGTGTTGCATGACTGATACTGAAAATTTAGTGCTATATACCACTGGAGTGGAACCAGGACTGTGTGTGGCAAAATGTATAGCATACAATGCATTTAACAGACTGAGGTACCAAGTCACTGCTGACTGTTGAATGACTGATACTTTCCTGGAGAGCACCTGGAACTATACTATTAATTGAGCAATACAATATACAGGACATTCCTCTGGCATTCTAGTACTGTTACAATGTTATAGTAGACTGCAGTGACAGTAGAACACATATGTATGAAATGCAACCATACTGCATATATGAAAAAGGCTGTATTTTAGAATCAACAATGGTAATGAGCACATTTTCTTGTTATTGGTTTGAAATATCTATGAAGTCTACACACAATATCTGCTCATGGACTGAGCTACCTCACCCATATACATTTATTACCTGCTGTCTGAGAAAGAGAGAGCATTATGTGACCAATACTGGCCAGGAGACAGCCTTGGACACTACTATGGGTTGAGCAATACAGTTTGCAGACCATTAGATTTGCTGGCTACAGCTATAACAGTGTCACACTTGACTGCAGCAACCTTACCATAGACAATCAATGTATGCAGCTCTCCTGCAATGCTTTTGACAAAACACAATCCTGCTGAACAAAATTTTGCTTACTGTTATTGGTATTTCTCATGCTTTATTGATATACAGTTCTTATTGTTCATTTATTGCACTACAGCGCTACCGCTCTAATTACCCATTTATTGGACTACAGTTATACATGCCCATTTATGGCAGTATAGTTTTTTTTTGTGTGTGTATACTTTATTGCAATACATTCTTTACCCTTTCTTGCTTATTGCACAAGAGTTGCCATACTAAATTCGTACTTAGCACGATCACAGTGCAACCTGGCTAGGCACCCATCATGGGACTCAACATTGTGAGCCCTCTCAGTTGCAGCTGTTGGAAGAGAAACATGCCATTATGCATACCTGTTTTGCAGACCTTCAGCTTGCATTTTGATTAAATAGAGGAAGACATACTTACATACTTGTGGAGCATTCCTTGCTCGAGCTTACAGGACCCAGGTGTTCAGTGTTCCCCTCTTCCTCCTTTTCAGGTCATCAAAATGGTGATGACACTGCTCACCCATGTCGGGGATGCCAGTAACACTGGTGAATTTCCTGGCCAAATGGTCCCAGGCCTCCTCCTTGCACTCTGAGCCCTGAAATCTGCCCTGCATCAGCCAGGGTTCATGGTTTTTAATAAGGAGCCTGACCATGGCCCTGCACTCCTGAATGCCGCACCACTGGGCCCAAAAGCACACACCTTTACCAACATTGCCAGCAATACCAGCAGTTGAATGAACTCCAATTACTGTTGCAGAATTCCCACCTATTGGGCTTAATATGGGCTGTTTTCCTGCCCTTACACATCATTCTGCAACATTCAAAAAAGTGCCGCGTTACTTATCAGCACACAAACCAGCTAAGAAAAACCAAGCAGTGTGAAAACTCATAAAACTGTGGTTTTAGCGAGGCTTAGCACTGTGCAGACATTGTTGGCTGTTAGCATGTTTATGCATGTCTGCCATGTATGTATGAGTTATGCTCAACTTTGCTGCACTCCACACAGTGCAAACATCAATGACAAAAAAATTTAAAATATTAATTATGATAATTAATTACATCTGGTTTCTATTTTTAATGTCTGCCTGGTGTCAGATGTCTATATGTGAGCACAACTTGGCATTGCTGCACTCTGCGCCATGTAAACATGCAGTAAAAAAAATAATAAAAATATCAAAAGAAAATAAACACATCATACAAAAGACTTTTTATACAGTTGACACACTTCACAACTTTACAACAGTTGCAGAAAGCATTACCGGGAGCCTCGCAGCTTCGGGTAGCCATTAAACCTCTCCCTACACTGATTCAATATCCATGTTCCTTGGCTCCCCCTCAGCAGCCTGCCATCATTAATATGCATGGTGTTCTGCCGAGAGGGAACTGTGGCCATGTACAAAGATACATTCCATGTAGGATTTACACTGTGCCTCAACAGAGTTTATTAAATCCTGGGGTAAATGTATTTGCCAGTAGAAGTCTATTTAGGGTTGAATTCAGAACTGCAGTACTTTAGATTGAGGATTGGAAGTGTGACCACAGAGTTTCAGGTTGTATGTTGTTTAAGTACATTTTGAATACATGGACACACTAGAAAGTGGGTTATTGGAGTACAGGGCAGCAATAATCATGATATTAGTGAACAGAGGTAGATAGCTAGAGAGTCGTGTGGTGAACAGGTGAAGAGTGTGTATTTTAAGAGGGATGGTTTAGAAGCAAGCATGTTACAAGAAGCATGAGCTTATATTGTCCTCTTAGAAAAGTCTTCAGTAAAATCCAAAATTGGACTATACATTTGCAATCTCTGGGTAGAGATCATTCCAGAACTTATAGCCAAGAACTATGAAGGCATGAGATGAAGACAAAGGGAGTTCACATAGTCAAAGGAACAGTAGGCTGTCATGAGACTTTAATTTCTGAAAATATGGGAAAATTTGAATGGAGATGCAAAGAACGATGGGGGAGATTTTAAATGTAAAAGGTTTTATTATGAGAGTGAGCAGATGAAGATTTGAAAGTTCTTTGATAAGAGCATAGTTGGCTCTGATAAGGAATATTGTAAACCTAAAAATTCAGATGGATCAAACATGGAGAGATTTAAGATTTTGGACAGATGTGCAGAAAGCAAGCAGGGAAATATATTCCATGTAATGCTGAAGGATATCTTTAGTAATGGATCATGCATTGGTTGTGGTTGGAAGGAAATTATTTTTTTTTTATAACAATAAAACAATGACTGAGTAAATTTATCTTTAAGATGGTTGCTCTCAGGTCAACATGGACAGAATTGTGTCACGTAGAAGTCAAAATAAATGAAGGAGGGTTGTTGTTGTCTTTCGCCTTTTCCCGGTTAGGGGTCACCACAGCGGAACTCCGGTCCACTAATGATTGGCTGTAGATTTTCTCGAGGTGCCAGCTCGACATTCAACCTTCAACGAAGGCATGCCCATTTACGCATGTCTTTCAAACGCCCACCCAACCGCGGGGAGGACATGCAGACTCCACACAGAAGGCACTTCCCGCACTCCAGCCGAGAATCGAACGGGAGCACCTTTTGCTGTGAGGCAACAATGCTAGCACTGCACCACCATGGATGAAGAAGGGTACAAGTTCCAAATGTTTTTTAATGGAGCATGATGAAGGAAGAAGGTGTACAGACTGAGTGTTTTTCTTACATGCAATAAAACTGTAGTTATGATGCATAGAACATGCAGTGGGCAAGATATTTGCTGTCAGGTCATATAAGAGAGTTCTGTCATCATGCAGAAGGTCTGCTTTGATGGAGTTAACAGAAAGAGAGCAGGCCTGTTTATTAAAGCATTATCACTATAGAAACCCAGTCTGGTTGTGTATACAGATAAATCACCTGACAGCCAAGCCAAATGAGTTTGATTAGTAGCTCAGGAACCTGATGCAACTATCAGGGGGAGATGAGAGTGAGTGGCTGATAGCTACTCAACCATCCAGGGAGAGGGAGGGAGATTTGGCTTGCCACTTGGGTGACTCCTAGCTTGAGCAATAGGTGTTGCACATATCAAGCAAGAATGAGCCTGTAGAGCACATGATGCCATGCTGCACATCCATGGTTGTTAGAAGTTTCAACACTCAGAAACACACTAACTATGGAAATCAGCAGAGAAGGGGGAGGTGGGTGGGTGGGTAAGGAAGCCACTGAGTTTGAGGTGGTGCTCCATCAGAGGTGAGTGGGCCACTCCACAGGACCAGCAAGCTGATATGCTCATTACCACCTGACAGTCACAGCTGGGAAATGGATGAGCAGGAGCAAATGGACTGTAGGGTGGCTGCCTAGGTTCCTGCATCTTGGAAATAAATGGGTGCATAGTTTTCAGGTAGAAATTCCATTAAGCAATTTGATAATGCCAAGTTTTATTTAAACAGGAGAGGAGATGATAAAAAATTGTTGAAGGGAAGAAGTACTGACCCATAACAAACAACAGAAAGGATGTGACCTTCAAAAAATAAATTTTTTCCAAGTTTGATAGAAAATGAACAAGTGGTAATTCTAGAACTAAGATATGAACAAAGAGCCACCAGGGATCATTGTGTTAATAAGATTGTTATTAACAAGGTTAAAAAAGAAAAAAGAAAAAAAGGAAAAGAAACAAAGCACCAAATAAATAATGTCAGCGGTAGTGAGTAATCCCAGAGGGTATGGCGACTTGTCAGTGTACTTCTGCCTTGTTATAAGCAGTGTTAGTGTTTAGTGAGCAAGATATATAAAGAAATAGAGTCTGAGGCCTGACTGTAAATAGTCTAGCAGTTCAGCAACAGCTGGAAGCAGACCGATGAGCCTGAAGTCTAGGATTCTTTGTTTTAGGGTTAGAGGCAATGAAAGTTTCTTTGCTGAGTAAAGAGAAGTTAGCATAAGCAACAGCAAGGTTAATGGTGTAATTTTACAATAGTGGGGGTGTGATTATCAATGCCTCGGCCTCCTTGATCAAAAAGGATAATGAAAAGTTTTTGTTCACTTGAAAGGCATCATATTTGGTGAAATAATTGAAAAAAAAACAAAAGTTGAAGGAATAGTGATGTGGTGGATCGAAGGAAACAATTGGAGGAATGCTAGGAATTTCATATCTGAAGATATCTGCCTTGACGGATGGAATTTTGGTATTATGTTTTGCCTAACTAGATTATTGTTTACTTGGGATCAGCATGTTTTCAGAATAAACATGGGATTGCTTGAACTAGTAGTAAGTTTTATTTTGCCTCCTGAAAATCCTGGAAAATTGCAAATTCACCCTCCACTTGTCATCAGTGGCCTGTATAGACAGGGTCAGTTTGTAGGTGCCCTAAGTCACAGGCATATACCAAAGCCATTCTAGTCCATAGGCATTGATAGCTGGGAAAATTGGGGCATGAATGGCTAGGTTGTAAAAGGCTCTAGGGCCATTGACCTAGTAACCTTGTATGGTCCTATAATGGGTATTTTGAACTAGTTTCTCATAAAGCTATGCAATGATTTTGATTCACAGGTTTAGGTTTTGTTTCTATAATTTCAATACTCTGCACTATTTTTCAGTTGAAGCGGACAAAGTGTAATCCATACTTCTGCTTCCTTTCTTTAATCTGTAAAATATGAAAAATGTTAATAAATAAAGTTAAATCAAAGTAGCATTTCACCTAACTCCACAAATCTCAGTCTCAGGAGCAGACACCTAAAACTCACCTGCATCAGTGTACGCAACATTAGCAATAAATGGACAATATTAGACAGTTGGCTAACAATGGCAGGTCTGCATATTTTTGCCTACTCAGAAACTTGGGTCAATGATGACTTCTGCCCTTCCCTCTACATTCATACCAATTGCTACAATTTAACCAATAGTAGATCTGGATTTGAATAGGAGGATCCCCAGTGCTCTAACCAATGATCAATAACCTAACCAGTGCTCTAATTAGTCAATGATCTAACCTCCTTATCAAAGAATATAAGGCAGCAAATATTGCAAATTAGAAAAGTCATAGCTGGATAGCAGTTTAGATTACCCCAAAAGTAGCTTCTATTTATATATTCCCTCTTTTTCTCTACTGTAATAATGTAGCATTCATAATATAACACATTCCCCAATGACTTTTATAAAAACTCTATTATGCTAGGAGACCATAAATACAGGCCCTGATCATTTAAAAAAGTATGTATGTTGAAGCTTCTCAAACAGCCAAAATGAAAATAAGTTGTCCAGTTTTTGCCTGTCTAGCATGAGTGTAATATGTAAGAAAACTATATAAAATGTAAGTAATTGTATTTACTGATGTGGAAATACGCTCAACAGATGTTTAGACAGGGTGCTTGGATGATGTTGTGCTAAACAGCATGGTAATTTCCTTCTTTTGACTTTGACTTACTAAATCTCATCTTTTACACTTGGATATATAGTTCTGAAAATTGGAAATTAATCTTCTAAATTAAAACTAATCAATAGGAAATTATTTATGGGAATATATAAATCTGAGGACTGCCTGTTTAAACTAGTAGCAACTATTGATGGAAGGCTTATTTAAGGTCACTAAATACATATTCCTTGAAGGTGATGCGCCCGAGTCCCAAAATGCCAAAGATCAAAATACTGATGACTAATTGCCATTGGGAATCACTGCCTCAGAGGGTTTTATGTGTGTGTGTCATATGCACTTTTCTTTTTTTTGTTTTTGGAGAATTCACATAGGTTTATAGGTTCATAGGTGCTAATGGCACAGTAGCATTTACAAGCTTAGACAATAATTCTCAGGATATGACAATATTATGTCTTAATTCCCCAGATATGGGATGGGTAGTATCAAGGTAGTGGGTCTTTGGGTGTTGGAGCTCTGAGTCAGTTTATAGACTGTCTCTGTCCATAAGGGACATGGGCAGTACCCCAATAGGGAATTTATGGTTCCTCATCCATATATCCAAATTTTTTTTGAAGTGAGTGAGGGATGGGCTTGATTTTATGAAGATGGGAATTTATTCCATAAACGAGGTTGCCTTTGGGATACAAATTTGTCTCTCCGGCAAGTTCTGTTAGAGACATAAATAAGGTTCAAGTCCATAGAACAAGTAACTCTTGTATAATTTTTCTTGCAAATAAATAACGTTTTCATCAGGGCTGGATCAAGAATTCCCTGTAGGTCAGTCTAAGTCCCCTCTCAATAAACAATATGAGATAGAGTACAGGGATAGGGCTTTTAGTTGGTCTGCATAAGATATGTGTGTTATACTTGAGCGAGTGAGCCAAATGCTGTTCAGTCTCCATGACTCTATTCTTCATTGTTATGTAACCACATATGTAGTGAATATCTACCTATGTAGCTATAAATATGTATATCTGTATCTATATATATATATATATATATATATATATATATATATATATATATATATATATATGGATCTATGTTGCTACATCGAAAGTACGCTAAACCGAATCATACTACAGCGAACTCACTTTTGCAAAAGTGCATTTTAGCGAAAATGCACTTTCTTGAAAAAAAAAAAAAAAAAAAATGACAAAAAACCTACAAAAATAAAACACTACTCACATTTATGCAGGGTGCCTCCTTGCACCCAGCCCCATCTACTTTAATTCTCTAACTCTGAGATTGCACTATAGGGGGGAAAAGTAAATATTCCCTTATCCCCACTGTACCATGATCTAAGCAACAGTTTGCTTAGTTGTACAATCAACAGTACATGTTGTTGCATAACTAAATCTACATGCAAACTGTGCATTTTTGTAAAATGCACTTTCGCGAAAGTGAGTTCGCTGTAGTACATTTTGATTTAATATACTGTCAATGTAGCAACTAGGACCCATATATATATATATATATATATATATATATATATATATATATATATATATGAATCTAGGACTTTTGATCGAAAGATCAAAAGCCCGAATCCATTACCACCAAACACACTTTAACAAAAGCGCTTTCATCGAAAAAGCACTGTTGTTAAAGTATGTTAAAAAAAAAGCACAAAATATACTTGAAAGCAGGAAGGGCAAGCCCACCTGCACCCGCTGACACCCCCTACTTTAATATTCTCACTCCGAGGTCGCACTACAATGGGGAAAAGGGAATTTTCCCTTTCCGCACCGTAGTACAACCGGAACAACAAGCATACTTACATGAAAGTGCTGCTTCGGTGAACAGCACTTTTGCACAAGTATGCTCACCAAATTGGCATTCAGGGAAAGATGCAGTTGAGCATCTGTACGGATCCCATATATATATATATATATATATATATATATATATATATATATATATATATATACACACACACACAATATTCACTGTATATATATATATATATATATATATATATATATATATATATATACATATATATATATATATATATATATATATATATATATATATATATATATATATATATATATATATACACAATACCCACTGAACGTATATATATATATATATATATATATATATATATACATATTTAATTATATTTGATACACACACACACACACACACACACACACACACTCACACGCGCACACACGCACACACACAAGCACACACAAACACACACACATATAAGTTCAGAGGGAATTCTGGACTTGGCCAGTGCAATGGCTGGTGGAAGGGGCATGCACACTTCAAAAAATGTTTGCAGTTTTCAGTTTGCTCCTTTGTATATTTTGGGCATTTTTGGTTAGTGATATGGTTCTTTGTCATATTGCCATTCGAGGGTTCATAGTGAAACCCTGCTGGGATATTTCATTCTTACCGTATGCAAGACCCCTTATCATTCTATTTTCTTCTAAAAAGTCAGAAACAGACAGTGACAGTCTATACTTTAGTCAGAGGCAGACATATTAAATAATAGGGTCATAGGTTGATACTAGGCTATCGGCCCTAGGACCTGTACCAGTCTAGCCATAACAATTCCCTGGCTATTTTTTCCCACACTATTTACTTCCTTGGACCCTTATCTAACATAATGAATCTTGAAGAGATTTTTCTGACCATCTTCTGTCATTTCGTATTCCTTTTTCTCAGTTTCAAGCACAAATGTTTTCTGTTTACATATTTACTGGGAAAGGAAATAATTTAACTTATTTATTTCAAATAAAAATGTATTGTTCAGCTTTAAATTCTTGTGCTCTGCTTATTGGAATAGGTTATGCTTTTTATCTGTATAAGAACTTGTTTGGTATCTGTTCTTAGAGTGATGTCTGCTTAGAGCTATTTGATGCCATTTAAATATTTAAAGATTACGTTGTTTTAAAGTTAAACAGTAAAATCTGTTTTTGTTTTGTTAGATTTACTAAATGGTGCAGCAGACCAGAAAACATGTGAAGGAAGTAGTCCGTGCTTGAGAGCTACCTTTTACCTCCATTTTGGAAATATGCATATATGTGTGTGTATGTGTATATGTATGTGTGTGTGAGTGAGTACCTGCACGAGTGCATAAAAATAATTGTGGACCAGCTTCAATTACTTTTGGTAAGAAGGACATTGAGCTTGATCAGAAGTTGTTGAAATCATGTCGAGCCATTGATAATAGCTGAATAGCACAGATTTTATCTGAGTAGAACAGGAAATGATTATTATGGAAGGCACACTCATTTACCATATATAGTTAAGGCCAGTTGCCCTATATCTGATAAGGGTTAGTACTGGTAAAAGTGCTGTTCAGGTTAGAATTCTTAATCCCATTTTAACACATACACAAACATATAGTATCTTTCTTTCTCTTCTCTCCCTTTCTCTGTCTTTCTGTATACACACACACACACACACACATATATGTATATATATATATATATATATATATATATATATATATATATATATATATATATATATATATATATATATATATATATAAAATACACTCTGTGTGTATGTATGTGTGTGCACACTTACATAAATATATGTAAAGCAAGCTATACATTGTTAAGTACACTAAAAGAAAAATAATAGAATTAATATGTCAGCAGACAAAACCACTGAATCTCACTTTCACTGTAGTGGATGGCATCTTTGTCTCCTCACAACAGTTCTGCTGTGTTTGTTATTTTAAACAGTCATGGCAGCTAAAGGAAAGTCATTTGTGTAAATGAGTGGATCATGTGGTAGCACAGTGTATCGGTGGCTAAGGCTTCTGCCTGACATCTGTTTTTTTGTCAGTATTACTGGTAAGTATTCTTATGTTTGCATGGATTTTCTTTGGATTCCCATGGTTCTCCCACTGACCAGAACATGTTCTTGCTAACAGGCTATGCTGATTTCTCTTTATAGGGTGTATTTACCCCTTCTGCTGTGTCATATGTCATGACTAACAGTGCTGCAACAGGGAAATGTTTGCACATTTATTAAAAAATAATACAATTTTACATGAATCAATGTCTTGTATCATGTGGTGTGCTTTAAATGTGTAGAATTTATATATTTAAAAGCATATAACACAAAACTGAACCTTGTTTATCTTGACTTCTTCTGCATTCTTATTCCTTGTTATTATTAAAAACTCTTGCTTGTTGTAAATATATATGGTCATATAGTTTTAAATGTTCAACTGTGCCTTTCTAGACTGTAATGGAGTTGTAATGATTACAGCCTGATTTTGGCCTTGGCATGTATTGTGTCAGAGATGGCTACTTGTAAGAATCCTTGTCACATCCAGTAAATATGCTGGGACTGAAGAAATGTCAGTACAAGAAAAATCTGTAGAATGACATATGTTCCCTAACCATTTAGGGGAAATTAAAACCTTTCATTAAGTTCAAATGTTATTGTTGTATGTTGAAGAAAACTTTAAGTACTGATTCAATGCAGTTTAATGAATGCCCTCAGAACAAAAGGCCAACTTCAAAGGTAAGCTACAAGAAAAATACATCCAATTGCACAGAGCATTTAGGAAAAAAAGAAGATATTGTATGTAGTGGATTAGGACAACACATATCTTTTTTAAAGATACATTGAGAATTGACAGGATTTTATGTTTAATTAAGTAATGGTTTTCCTTCCATTGTTTTCCAAAATGTTGATGTTTCCTCTAAACAGACATAACAAAAAGTGAACATCTGATCTGTGCTAACACTATATTTCTTCATAAAAGGTCAAAATGCACTGGAACTGTACATGCAAGCAGGCTGATTAAACAGTTAAGAGATATTTAGAAAATCCTGCACTTGTGTCCAATGGCTGAATATCATACAGGGAAAATGCATAATAGTATACAAACATCCATGAGAATGGAACAAATCAAAGTGAGAAAGATAAATCTAAAAATGTGTTGCCTTTTTAGAAAGAAACCATATTATTTCTGGATCAGTCTACACAGTAACAAAACATTTAATCTTTCTTTATCATACATTCTCTTTGTTCATTAAGTCAGTCAAGTTGCACTTAATTTCTGCTCATAGCCATAATTGCCTTTTAAATAGCTACCAGACCTATAATGGATCTGTAAATTAAAGAAGCAGAACTGAGCAAGCTATACATTTTAAAACATTAGTGATCTAGGAATAAATTACAGCGATGAAACAGTAAAAAGCAACACTTCATAGATGGAAGGCAGAACTCTTTCACTAGTTTGCCTTCAAACCGTGACTCTCTTCATCTGGACTGCACAAAAAGAAATGGTGCCACAGCACTCTTTCTGTCAGAGGTTCAAAGCACACCACAGCTCTACCTGCAGGCATAGAGCTTAAATAACTGTGACTCTGCAGGGGAGCTCAAAAATAAAAGTATCAGCACTGAATAAAAAGTTTCTTTAAAACATTATAGACTATAGAATAATGTAGGACGATCAAAGATTGAGAAGTTTCAAGCTCCTCATTAAATGGCAAAAATGATAAGTTCTATCTTGCAGGAAAGCAGAGTCCTTTTCCAGTGTGACACTTTTCACTTCCAACTGTTTACTTCTCAGAACACTTAGCAATGAAGTGGAGTCACGTTATTTTACATTTCATTCCTTTTTTTCTCTGGGTTCCTCTCTTTCTCTCTCTCTCTCTGTTGTTCATGGATGCATTCATTTTGAGATATAAACTTTTTTTTTTTTTTGCTCTCTTCATATTTCTAAGAGTGCATATTTTATATTCAGTGCTTATACAGAGGCTCTGTTCAGCAACAAAAGCTTTAATGAATAAAATAATGTTCACACACACACACACACATTTTGCGTTCGTGCATGTTTGTAGATATGCAATTACGTATGTGTTATACACCAGATGAACTATGACTATATACAAACAAGAATGGCAAGTAATGTTCTACTGTTTCTTTTTTCATTGACATCTGTAAGAGTGAGTGAGTGTATGTGTGTGCTTTACAATGGCATCAGTGAACATGAGGTGGAGTTTGTCTCCAGTGTTGCACAGTCAATGTTAGTGTATTTCACAATTTATCAGTATGAGGGTACAGGTTTGCTTGTTTGTTTATTTTTATTTTTTTTTTTTTTACAATGGATGTGTTGATTGATTTACTTTAATTTCACTGATCTAAATTCATTTGCATGTATGTATGTATACACATATTGTTTTAGCCATTGGATTTTGTATAAGTCTGAAATTATATATATATATATATGTATATATATATATATATATATATATATATATATATATATATTTATATACATATATATAATACACACACCCATTACATTACAAATATATACTTTCTGCAAATAAAGCATGAATTACTATACAAATAATCTAAGGGGGCGGCGAAAACCAACACATTCAAGCTAGGCTTATAAATGCCTTCGGGCAGATAGCCTAGTACCTACCTATGAACCTATGAACCTAAATATAGTACTTAATACCTCTGCTTGAATGGCAGATAATGCTATTGTGAGAAAGCCAGGGAGTTACAGAAAAAGACTGAAGGAAAAAAAAAAGGAAAAAAACAAAACTTTTTTTCTTTAAAAGGTATGTCTGTCATTTGTACAGTTACCAAAACAAAATATAGCTTGAAAATTCAGGTAATATATTTTCCATGTTATATTAAAAAAAAACATTTTTTTTTTTTGAATTTTCTGCAGTACTAGTTTATGTCTCTTTCTCTCTCGCTCGCTCTCTCTCTCTATATATATATATATATGTTAATTGTTAGCTCAGGCATCAGGTAATATATTTTCCATGTTATATTAAAAAAAAAACATTTTTCTTTTTTTTTGAATTTTCTGCAGTACTAGTTTATGTCTCTTTCTCTCTCTCTCGCTATATATATATATATATATATATATATATATATATATATATATATGTTAATTGTTAGCTCAGGCATCCCAATCAAAAAGGCAAAAAATATACAAACAACATAGGAGACAGAAAAAAATGAATTGCTTTTATAACTGCAGATATCAAACTCAAAAACAGTAAACATTATTTGAAAATATAAGGCCATCCTTGTGCTAATGATGAACTCAGGATTATATTTTCAAAGAAAAATGCTTAATTAGGGAACGATTAATTAAATTTGCAAAGGTATTTCAAAAAGCATTAAAAAATACATTGTCTCAAAGTGCTGTTGTAATATCCAAATATACTGTTGTAAGGTGTGATCTAATGTAATGTGTATTTTATGCAGTCTTAACTTTAGTTATTATGTTTTTTTAATATATATACATATATATATATATATATATATATATATATATATATATATATATATATATATATATATATATGTTAATTGTTAGCTCAGGCATCAGGTAATATATTTTCCATGTTATATTAAAAAAAAAAATTTTTCTTTTTTTTTGAATTTTCTGCAGTACTAGTTTATGTCTCTTTCTCTCTCTCTCGCTATATATATATATATATATATATATATATATATATATATATATATATATGTTAATTGTTAGCTCAGGCATCCCAATCAAAAAGGCAAAAAATATACAAACAACATAGGAGACAGAAAAAAATGAATTGCTTTTATAACTGCAGATATCAAACTCAAAAACAGTAAACATTATTTGAAAATATAAGGCCATCCTTGTATTTTTTAATAAAAGAACACTGAAAAGATGATGTAAAAGATACATGACAAGAAAAACGAATGGTTAGAATTGTGACTCAAAGAAGGTATAACTTATTAACTTCATATTATTGTTTTACATTGTTATTAACATTACTTTTAATGAAGAAACGCAACATCTAACCACACGCAATGCATAAACTCAGCTCAAAGAAACGTTAATTAGATAGGCTCCCTGGTCCACTTCACACTATTAGGAGAAAATGGCAAATAGTTTTACTTTTACTGTCTGTAGAATTAAGATCACAAGACAGTGGACACGTGGCTCATAAGGAGAGGTTTTTAGTAAGGAGAACTGCAAAGTAACTGGCTATAGGGTACAGATGACTAAACCCCTGAGTGTGACCCAGGCAACTTGAGTTAGATTAATTGCCTAGGTCCTGGAGGAGTTGAGCAGGGTGTGGGGTTGAGCAGTTTATGTCAGCTCACTCATCCCAAGGGTGTGGGGGGGCATAGTCAAGTATATCACAGTGAGTGATCCCTGGTGGAGGATAATGACACAAAATGGTGTTGTCTGCAAAGTGATAGAGACAATGGCTGAGTCACAGACAAAGTCATGGAAAATGCACTGTTGTGTCCACTACATGAAAATTCCTTGCACAGTACGTGCACCCACAGGAGGAGTTGTTAGGTCATAATGGAAAACAGTCCATCTACAGCCATGGGATTCTACCTCAGGATGCCCCATTCTTCTTAATGGCCCTAAACTTCCACAGAAGAAGTCCAGGGGTGCATGCTTGGGTCTATTAGTCCCAGTGAATATGGAAAGGCACTTGCAGTAGCTCATGGCCATATGTGCAGGAGCAAAAGAAATGGGTAATATGTCTAATATTTATAATTATTCATTAAAAACCATATCCTTCCTAGTATATGCAGTCCTATTCTTAAACTATATCGTCATACAGTTAACTCTTCTTCCTCTAAAAAGAGTGGAAATATTTTGAAGTAGTATATAAATAATAATCCTTATAATAATCCTTATAAATACATTCCTAGATTTGTATATGTGGGTTATCCCTGATTATATTCAGCTTCTCTAAATATATACACACATTACAAATTAAAGAGTATCCAGATTCAGACTACCATGGCAATGTCCACCTCAGTATATAAACCATCTTTACCTGCAATAAGCTGTCTCTGCAAAAACTTAACATATTATCCCACTTTAACTATATTGTTTATGATGCCAAGACAAATCACACCTTACTTTCAAAACACATCCGCAGAAATATGCTGTTTTAATAATACTTAAATCTCCCCTCAGCAAAATCATGCAATCATCCACTAGTCACCTATTTCAACTTAAAGTAGCATATGTACATCAATAATACCAAAACAAAACAAATCCCTTAACAAAACTGTAGCCTATTATCATATTTTTAATCACATAACCTTGCTCCTTAACAACATGCAACCTTTTTTAACCTTTACTCTCCCACCATACCTTATCACCCCTAATAATCATTCTGTCCCCAACTCTTCAGTTAACTTTCTCAGGCACTTACCATCCATCATACACAGGCACATAACTTTAATCTTAATCCATTCT
Source organism: Protopterus annectens (assembly GCF_019279795.1). Lineage (NCBI taxonomy): Eukaryota > Metazoa > Chordata > Ceratodontiformes > Protopteridae > Protopterus > Protopterus annectens. The sequence continues at coordinate 42,909,635 of NC_056742.1, read as the reverse complement.
TGCACCTTATGTGCTCAAAAATAGTTTTACAAAAAAGCATAATTTCTTGACCCACCTGTTCATGCAAACAAAGAAACAACTCCCAAAGTAAATTTACTAGCTATTTTCTCATAAATTGCCCTGTTTCTATACATTTCACTTTTTAAAAGCAATATGAATGCCAACTCAGGACCTACCAGTAAACACAATATCTTCATAGCTACATTTTCCTCACCCATAATTCACCCATTGTCTTCCTTAGTACTGTTAATATCAAAAACAAATTAGTACAGATGCATGCCTTCCTAATGACCTATTTCCCACATATCATTGCTGTGAAAGAATAAAAAAAAGTTTTGTTACTAGGCAGCCATTTTACTTTTTGAAAAAAGAGACAATAGTGTTTCCTGCCTGAATAACTTTACAGTGATTTGAAGAAACATTTTAATGTAAGAGGAACTAAAAGCAGATAATACCAATTCATAATTAAGCTAGTTAACAACTGATTACCTTTATCTGTCTTTCTATCTTTCTATCTATCTATCTATCTATCTATCTATCTATCTATCTATCTATCCATCTATCTATGTATTTATACAGCTTTTGGCTTTAACAGAATAGCTCATAGCTCAATTTATGCTGAGATAGGACTTTGTTTCAGGATAATGATTGGGGGATTATCAGGGGTTTAATTATCTTTATCGTTATTATTATTATTATTATTATTATTATTATTATTATCATTATTATTATTGTTGTTATCATTATTATTATTACTAATTTTAGTATTATTATTATTATCATTATGTACTTTGCAGATAATGTCAGAAAAAGGGCCACAAAAAATTAGAGTTGAGACATTCAATAAACTTTGATGAGTTCCATGCAGTATAAAGTGTGTTTAGTCATATTAACGATTAAACACTCATTTGAAAACCACTGCCATATCAGCTGTAATAGTCTTCTTCAGATCGTAACAAAGCAATCATCTGATTTACGGAAAAATCTGCACAATTAGCCAGAGTTACTAAAACTTGTTCATGAGTAAAAGGTTCTTCTGTATCATGAGTATCGTAATCCTGAACAGTCAGGGAAAGAAAATTCACATCCAGAATTCTGGAATGCAGAAGATTTGAAATCTGGTCCTACTGAAGCTTTAGTTATCAAGAACCCATCTAACAGCCTGGATCCTCAACATCTACAAGTGTTACTTGAGTTGCTTCATGGTATGCAAAAACTGATTTTCCAAATAAGCCATAAAAATAATGGCATATAAGGGAGCAAAAGAGGCTCCCGTCAATCATTGCTCCTTCTTTTCATAAAAAGATTTCCTTTTCAAACCTGCAATAGTTGTGGTTGAAAGAAAATTCCAATAACTTAATTGAAAATGAGGAACAAGGTCTTTCCCCTAACATTGTTTCATCTGCTTCTAAGCCCCATCTTTTTTAATGCTTGCATAGAGGGACTTAATGTCAACAGTTGCCCAGTAATAATCATCTCACCATGTTAACCCTTTCACTGTTCTACAAAACTCACTTGTGTTTTTAATATGTGAGGGAATTTTCTATAAGTATTTTTTTAAATGTGCGCCCAGAAATGTGCCCATTCTATGCAAATAAGCATTAATACCTGATACAATCAGTCTCCCTGGGGTTTTTATTAAATTCTTATCTAATTTTGGGATGGCATGAGAATTTGGATCCCTAGGATGTTTGATAAACAATTTTGTAACATCAGTAGAGGATAGGAATGTAGATGATAGGAATCTTAGCCTTTCCCCCTCTCTAATATTTCCAATAATGCAGCATTAAATTCAGACACTGGATTATTGGGCAACTTTGATAATCCTATTCATTTAAAGGTAAGTCATATACCATCTTATTATAACCCACTTTAAAACTTACTACCCCATTTCCACCTTTGTCAGTATGTCTGAAAATAAACTCATAATTTCCTTTAGGAAGTGCCTTCAAAGCCAACCACTCACATTTGCTTAAATTAAACTTTTTTTCAGATCTGGCAAATTTTAAATACTCCAATTCCACCTGTTTACACGGTATTTTTTCAAACCTGTTTATCACTGTAGAAATTTTAGGGGGCATAAATTTACTCGCAGTTGGAAAATTGGGTATAGTTTACTATAACCTGTCTAATAATATTCTCCATGAGCCCCACCATTTTCAAGTGTATCATCATCAAATGCGGAGCTATCTATACAAACGTCACACAATTCAATTTCATACACTGACATATCCAACAATGAATCATCTGGTTCAACTTTTTCTAAATTGCTATTTTGAAAAAAGATTTTTAATGCATTTTTTACAAAAATTCTTAACTTCCATCATAACATCTGCTAATGAAGTAATTTTCATTGGCACAAATGTAATGCCTTTTAACAATAAACTTTCAATATCTTCATATTTAAATAGGATAAATGAGCAATGTTTAAACTGTCTTGGTTTGCAAAACATGGGGTGTTTCCACCACATACACATTGTCCAAATCAAGTCCCAGAGCACCACATACACATTGTCCAAATCAAGTCCCAGAGCATTGGTCACACAATCGTCAATGGAATTTAATTCCTTCTCCATCTTCCTCAAGTGTTCTGCCCTCTCACTCTGCTGTTTACTGAAAATCAGCTGCCTCATGACTCATTGGTTGTGCATTCTCCCCCGCTTCCATGTGTTCAAAAGAAGCACTCTTCTTACTTGATGCCGTTTCTATAGAGGGGACAGAGGATTCTTGCGATGTATGTGATGTTCCATCTGAAGATCTAAAATTGGACCTCTCCCATGTGAGCTTCCTTTGCTGAGAAAATATAATGTCACTTCTGAAGTCATTAATGTCCCAGTTTCATTTTTTTCTTTTTTCTCTGCACAATTTCCATTTCTACTTTGCCCACTTGAATCTTTATCTCCTTCATCTTATAGGAAAATACCACCGCTGATGTTTCCTTAAACAAACTGTCCTGTAATTGTACTATGCTTTGTTGTACTTTTTCATGTGACCTTAAATTTCTTTTAATGTGTAACTTCAGCCAGCCTAATGTACATTGCTGAGAAATCTGTTTCCATTCATTGAGTAGATCTGATTTATCTTCTGTAAGCTCATAAGTGGGCAGGCAAGCCACTCTTAATCCTTTGGGAGTGATATTTAAACTTAGATATTTTTCCAAAACGCTTATATCATAAAATAACATTACCTCTTTCATCATGATCTGCTCCATTTAGTAGAATGTTCTTCAAAATTAACCAAAGACCAGGGGTCATGAAAAGCCAGTTTCTCCTCTCTTTCTTTAAGCAAATCAAAAAAAAAACAACCATTCATGCTCTCCCTGAGTTTAAAAGACACCTGGAACTGCTGAGGCTCCCTCTAGTGACATTATTGTATACTAAACCACAACAAACACTGAAAAAACACGCAAGAGAACTTCTGAAGCCATGAGCTTTTCTGCTAAAATAACCTTTACTTGTGCTTTTGGTACCTCGGCTGGATGCCTTCAAGGAATGATTTTTACTACAGCAAGCAGCTTTTTAATTACAAATGCCATCAATTAATTACAATCATTCATTTAATCATAAATTCATTTGAAAAGCATGGTCAAAGTACACATACTTGAACATTTGGGGGATATTAGAAATCACAATTCGGATAGCCCTGTAGCAGGACACTTGTGTCTTTTATACATTAATTTACTCCTTTGAAATGTCCAGTTTCCACTGAAGTCTGCATTCATTGTGCAATACATACTGCAATACCACCTTGAGTTTAAGACACATTACTGAGGTGCTATAGTACATAACTTTTCAAAAAACCCAATCAGAAGAGCAGAAAGCATCTCAATACATCAGAAATACCAGAATGTTGCTTTGGAATGTATCATATTGGAAATTAATACATGAAACCTTCCTTCTTAATAGTAATAAGACATTGCTTCAACCATATACTCAAATACATGCAAACATCTTTATATGAATTTTAAAAATATATTTTCAAAGTGAAAGATCAAAACTTGTTCTCACACCTCTTATAAACCAGATATGTTGTTTAAAAAGCTTATGTTTTCTACTCAGTTAAGAATTTATTGACAATTATGTTTCCCATTGCTTACACAAATGAATGTTTAATATATTTTGATACTCAGAAAATATTAGAATTTGAGAAGTGTGACCTATTATATTGGAATCAATTTTCACGGCTAATAAAATAAGTTCTGCAGACTATTTGATCATCAGATATAGTTTGCAAAATTGCAATTGTCTGGACATCCAAACTTGTAAGGATTTTATAAATACTAAGCTCATACCCTCATTAGAGGCATACAATAAGAGTAACTTAAAAATCTTGGATTTTATCTCAATAATTATTAATAGCTCACCCAAGAATACTTCATACATATCTGTTATTTATAAATTTCTTAGAAATGATTTTAGCAAAACAGATGTTTCTTTTTGAAATTATTCAAGTAAAGTTAATAGACAAGTATTCTCAGAAAAAGATGGAAAACGTTGTTTACAGTGGGGGAAGGAATCCACATTTTCCTTGTTCTAGCGTGTATACACATGGAAATTTTTATATAGATGTTTTTTTCACTCTATGTAGACTAGCAATAATATACAAGAAAGATTAAATGAAATGCTAGAGATGTGGACACCCTGATGCTGACTGGATACATATGGTTGTTAATTGCAAAATAATTTCCTCATTTTGGTTAGACTTTAAATATCTTTGGAAAGCTCTTTGGAATGACAAATGTATACTTTCTGACTCCCTTATCCTTTTCAATATTCCTGTTCCTGAAGTCAATCCTAAAAAAACAAACATTTTTACTATGGTCTATCCTCTCTATAGCAAGGAAAATTGTTACTAAAAATTGGAAATCCCAATCTACTCCTGTATTTAAAGTTGAGTTTATTCATCTTGTGAAATACATTTGTAAGAATGACTTTGCTACTATAAAAGCAAGTACTAACAACACAATCCATCATTTAGTTGCTTGGACAAAATTGTCTAATCTGTTAGAGAAATATTAAATGTTCTTCTATGTATATTGTTTTTTTTTTTAGTTGTTATGGACATTGTATATAGTTTGTTTTTTCTTGTTATCATACTGTTAAGTAACTGTGTTATAAAATGAATAAAAACATTTTGAAAAAAAAAAAGAAATACCAGAATGGTACATAAGCATGATCTAGAAATATATGATGCCGCCATATGTTGATGAATCCTATAAGGTCAATACCTTAAAAACCTTCATATATGTGCTATCAGCATGTGCATGCTTTACCTTATGCAGACATATGCACACATTGTACAATGTCATCATTTATTTCTCCAGTTTTGCCAGTTCATTATCATGGCACAATGACAGATAATGCACTGCACTCATCATCGATATGGCATTGTCCTTGACCACTCCATTTGTGATTCCCAACAATAACAGATGCTAAAATTGCTTATAAAGCATCACAGACATACTGACGTGGTTGCTTGCATGTAGATGGTGTTGTCTGTACTTGTAATTTGTATACTGATTGCAAAAGTGTATTTGTTTTACTTTTTTCAATCAGTACAACAAATTTGTTTTTGTTTTTTTTTTTTTGTTTTTTGTAGTAATTAGCATTCATGTCTAGTAGTGCACACATGACAATGACTGGTTTGTAATTTGACAGGGTCTGTTTTATGTTTGAGTATTAGTGTTACTATGTGAATCTGTTGATATTTTGAAGGTCAATGGAAGTCACAAACAATCACTGATGATAATATCTGCTAGGGATACATGTATTTAGGTCTTTTCTGTTCTTGAACTGTATCCCATAATCCAGTGCCCCCAAGTGATCCTGTTTTCTGAAGAGCATTTAGCAACAACTGAAATAAGGATCTCTGCCTTGCGAAGCAAATCAGTTATACAGAATCAGTGGATGCACATGGGGTATATGGATGGCAATTAAGTGTTGACACACAATTGTATACTTTTTTCAGTTGTATATCCAGTTGTGTAGTAAATAGTATAATGCATACTGTCAACTGCCCCTTGTCCAAAGGCCACATCCCCTTATATGCATGGCTATTGTCTTGTATTTATGCAGTGCAGTTTTCTTGAGAAACAGCAGCATAATTTCCATCCCACTAGTCAATCAAGTTATCACAGAGAGTGAGGGTCTACATGACAAAATATCCAGGTACTCTGCTGTACTCCTACATTGAAATGCTTATTTCAGTTAGAGGAATCCTGATATATCACACTTGTATAATGATTCCACAGTATGTAGAATTACTTCTTTATACAATTGTTCCAGGTGTTGTCTCACTTATCTACATCAAGCAGGCACATGAAACTGCATCTCTGTGATCTCCAACTCATCTTTAAGTGAGCTTAGGTCCCAACCACTAGATGCTGCATACGAGCAACTTGACATTTTCTTTGGATTTAAATCAAGTCTCTCAGAGTACCAAATATTCTGTGGACTGAAATGCAATTGATGCATAACACACTTTTTCTGAATGCTTCTATAAGTTCAAAATGAAATGAAGGTCACACAGCCTCCTTTTTTCCCTTCACCATATGCAAAAAATCAAAATACAAAAAACCCAGATGGTTCTGTGGCACACAGACAAATTAGGTGTAGTTATTGCTTTGGATATTGGTGGAGCCAGAATGGGGAAGACAGAAAGCAGCAGAAGCTGCCAGCTCTTGTTAGAAGAAAGTAGATCAGCTCCTGCAGTACTGACATCGAGTACAGGTTGGGAGTTGTACCAGTGCACTCTAATGTACACCTAGCAAATGAGCCTGAGGTGGGACATGCACACCTACTAAACCACCTTGCTGCTGTAACCAGGCATGTATGGTAGCCTGCATGAAGGAGGACATTTACACCAAGTAGCACAACTTGCAGCGTACCTGTCAACTGCCCAAATTTTTGCAGAATGTTCAGATTCTTGCCTCATATTTTTGGCCTGTTGCCCATAAAATTTGTGGTTTTCTGGCAAATTATTGGGATGATCTGAGGATTAAAGTTAGGAAATAATGACATACATGTGAATTTTGGAGGTACAGGATGTTTGGACCCCGCCGATTCAACCCCCGATGATTCACCCCCAACCGAGTCGACCCCGGACAGTTGGACCCCAATAAAAAATGTAACACAAGTAAAGCTGAAGCACATCAAAGCAAAAATAGAAATGAAAGACTGTCTAAACATTCTTAAAATTGGTTTAGAAAGTATTTCTTTTCTATTTATGTGCTTCGACTACACTTACTTTAAACTAAGTGCAAATTGAAACTTTAATTATATATCCAAAAACAAGTGCCAAAAAAAAATGTTTGCTGACTAATCCGGAAGTTCACGGCATTAACTAGTTCAGAGTTTCCATATAACGATAACATTATTATTACATAAAAATGAAGAAAATTAGCGATAAAACAACAAGTAAGGATTAAAAATCAATTATATTTCAAAATGAAAACATAATGGGCACTCATGTCTGCTTTGATGTTCTGTTAGTTTCCCTTCTGAAGTGAGTGGGTGTGGGTGTAAGCTGTAGAGGCACTGAGCATTGTGATAGTCAAATGAATGTTTGGCCCTAGAATTGCACTTCTAAGCTTTGAAGTACTTGTTGATACTTTTTACAAATAAATTCTTGAGTCCTTAAAAACAGTGTTTTACTTGTCAATGTTTGTGCTTGTGCACTGTAGATGGATTAGACTGCATTATGTGTATGTTTGTCTTTGCACTCTGCAATCAAGTCAAGTCCTCTGCAGCACTACACACTATCAATGTTGCTGGAAATCAAGAGTGTTTGTATTTGCTGATGTATCCATATCGACTTTCCTGAGGTTCTGATGTGCTTTGATGGTAGACGGTGGGAAATGGTGAAAATTGCATGTTGCTGCTTGAGTTTTGGTGGTAGTATAAATGTTCAAGATGAAGAAATCATATTAACCTGAATACATTGATTTCATTTAATTTTAAAGAGATTATTTATAGTAGATAATAGATTAGTTAACATATCAACATAATATAAAATAAAAAAAATATATATATTTAATTGATGGAAAACATATGTCATAAAGTATGTTATAAAGTAACAGTAGTCATAATATGTTAAAACATAACACTAGTCATTGTATGTTAAAGATTTAAATCTTATATTTATACTAACCAATGTAATAAATAAAATAAAAATATTAATAAAAAATATATTTACAATGAAATATTAACAGTGTTATTATTGAATAATTGATTAATTAATAACTTAATGATAAAGTACCTAAAAGAATATATTTGGGGTCAAATAGTCTGGAGTCAAATAGTCCGGGGTCAAACTGTCCAATAAAAAATCACATATACAATACATATAAATGTATACATGAAATTATATAGAAATGCATTGGGATCGAACCATCCGGGGGCAAACAGTCCTGCTTCTGAATTTTGGACTTCAAATTATTCAGAAAATGCATGTTAACAGAAACCTATTATTCTATCAACTTTCTAAGTTTATAAGAGCAATATTTAAAACATATCCATATTTTTGGGCCTTTGCCCTCCTCCCCATTTTGTCAGGCTTTGTCCAGATTTCTTGCACTAATAGGTTGAGAGGTATGCCTTGCCGCTGTGGTGTAAATGGACTGAGCTTAGCATTGCTGGCTGCAACAACCTACTGGCTAGAGGGATTTTGGGCTTTGACAGAAAACACACTGATGGCTTAATGCATGAAGACTTGTAGTTACTGGTTTAGAAAGAAAACAGTGGTAAGTAGTACTCTGATTTTAGTATTAGAACATTTATTGCTATGGCAATTCTAATGGAAGGGGAGAAGAGGCTTGCGATGTGTTAGCATAGTTTAAGTTGGGATATTACCTTAGAGATAACTGTAACAGTATCATCTTAATGGCACATTCCTTAAAGACTGTTATAAGTGAAATAGCTCTAAGGACTTGTCCAGCCCCAAGAAATAATGTACGATCAGAAGTTAAAAATCTCTAATCCCTATCAGAATTCAAAAAAGCTCTAAAGACTCAGCTTCAAAATGATGCAAAGTGTACTTGTTTTTGGGATACTGGTTAAAAAATACAACTTGCAAAAGGGATCTGACTATTCATTTAGCAAGATGTATTTACTAAATCTAGATGTTGTTAATCTTAAACTTTATTGACTATTGACTAACATTAAGAAATGCCTACTTTTTTTGAGTAATATATATTTGTGTATTTAAGTGTAATATGTATAATGGATGTATGTTAAATTTTACTTTTTTTCCATGTGATGACTTAAAAGGGTACATGGACCAGTTTGCCCACCCAAAAGAATAAATAAATAAGTAATCAGTATCAGTGTATGTTGTAAAGGTGCAACATGGATCCAGAGAAAGTCTTAGGCATTCCTGTTCAAGAACATTGGGAATTATGTTATAGTTAGAGTACTTCAGTTGTAATGGTTGTAAAGGTAATACATTTCTTTGAGTACCATAGATCATAAGGTTGGTTTTGTGTAGGCTTAGATGTACCTTGTTTGACTTAGTCCTCCCTACAGAGCTCTAAAAACCTAAACTGAAGGTTAGCTTAAAGGTTTTGAAGTATTCTGTTGTGTTCTAGCTGTGGAATGTCATCAACATATAGGGTGAGATTAAAGGAAGAGCTATGGTGACGTCATGGAGAAATAGGGAGAATAATAGGAAACCTGGAACAAATCCTTGGGGCACTGTAGTGTTTGGAACAGCCTGGAATAAGATTTTGTTGGAAACTCTTCTTTTAAACCAGACTTTTACAAATACCTAAATGTGCTCCAAATATACCAATTTAAATTTTGATTGTTCAAAGGGAGTTTAGCGTTTGTGATCCATTTTTGCTGCAGCTTCACATGATTAGTTCTGCACTTCTAATTATTAAATTTATGAGGAGAAGACACTTTCTTTCTTTGTATTTGTACAGCTGTAATTCATGAAAAATAAATACAGAGGTAGTGGGGATGGACTCATTAGCAGTGATTACAGTTTCTAATAAATAAATAACTAAATCAATTCAGCAAAAATGTTTCTGCAAATACTGTGGACCTGTCCTGATCTGTTATTCGGGCTTTTGCGATATGAAAAAAAGAAAATGGGCTAGTACTTGCACTTAGCAGTCCCTGCAGCAGTAGTTAGCTGCTGTCAGCATTATATTTACAGATTAATAGCACTGGATGTTCCCAGCATACTCAGTGAGCAGAGACCTGAATAAAGTATTCATGCTGCATGCAAGACATAAGTTCATTGGTGTACTAGGCTAATGACCAATGGGGCCTTTATAAGCCTAGCCAAGTATCCTAAATGTAATCTGCAAATGTATGTGCCTTTAATGTTATTTTATGGGGTATATATAAGTTGAGATGGGATTTACAGGCTGACTCTGTCCATTAGAGACATAAGTGCTAGACAGGTGATGAATATCTGATTTAATATTCACCGGTTGAGGATTTTTTTGAATAAGCTAGGGAAGAGTTGTGGTTAACATAGATAGGAAGCTTGTTTCTGAGAAGGGGAATTCTCTGAAAGACATAACTGTCTCTCCAACATCTCCTATTTATGTTGTAGTCAAAAGTTTAAATCCCTGTATGAAGTCATTCTGATACTACTTGTTTTTGCTGTTAGACAAAAGGCTTATCAGAGTCGGATAAAAGGATGTCTTGTACGTCTGTCATAGATCACCACTCAACATTATGCAGGAAACAGAATATAGAGATAGGGATTTGAGATGATCTCCATAAGACATGCAGTTTATGCCCTGTATTCTTTTTGTGAAGAACCTCGGTGGACATTCCAGCTGTTGCAAGTGCCTGGCCAAATATATACTGAAGGGGAAGTTGTACTCAATGATGGGCCTACCGAGGGCCAGACACTTACTTCTTTGGTCCTAGATCCCATCCCCTTGATTATAAGTTTAACAACATACAATTATTTCCTTATAATCTTAGTCACATGTTGGTCGAAAGCCAGTTTACCATATACAGACATATTTTTGTCACTTTTCAAACTTAAAACAAAAAGCCAGTTTTGGACAGCTGTGTGAGCTGTAACTAGAGTTTAAACTTTTAAAACACTATCTCGTGTAAGAAATATCTGTTGGGAATTCAATGAAAACTGCTTTAACTTTTTTGTTGGCAGAAAAGTGGCTGCACTGTTTTAAATTTTTAGACATAGAGGGCAGGGAGTGTGTATGTTTTGTGAACTTATTTGACTCTAGTATCATGACTATGAAAGAAATGATGCAATTTGCATTACAAATGTCTTCCATTTAGAATGCAGAGTATTCTGCTCTGCTTGATGCTGTTAGTGCTTTTGGTGTCATCAGTAGAGTTTGGAGGAAAAGAAAGGCCACTAGTGACATTCTTTATTATTCTGAGGATATTTATGAACCTTGAATATCAAATAAATAACAGTAATTAAACTTGCATTGCTAACCATTAAGCATGTCAACAATAAGACCCAGTTAGTATTCTCATAAAAGCAAAAGACAAGTGGTGGAGGTGGAAAAATGCCTCATGCTCTTTGTGTTATAAGGTGACATATAAATAAAATGGGAGCTAGCACTCACTTTCTAATATTTAATGTATGCCAGAGTAAAGTAGTAAATTTAGCAACTGGTGTGAAGTTAATTGTCACATAAGTGTTAGTAATTAATCTTATTATTGTCCCTTTTCTCTCATGTCTGAAGTATATAAATATATCCGAAATATAAGATGGAGTCAGTAAGTGATACACCCCATGTTATCCTTCTCAATTAACTTCTGTGAGTTCACCCAGGAATGGCAAAGAACGTTAAGCAAGTGATCAGTAAAAACATATTGCAGTGTTTTATTAATTTCCCCTTAAATGGGGAGTTCTAACAACAGCTAAAATAAAATCAAAAATAATCACAATAAGAAAGACTACACATGTGCAACATATCATGTGATCAAGAAAGACATGGGCAACCTTCAGACACTGGAACTAACCCAATTTGGCTTTGTCAAGATCATACCTACTAAACCTGGTGAACTTTTTTGAGATGGTCAGCAAGGCAATGTATGAGAAGAAAATGGTGCATACTACCTATATGGACCTGGCTAAGGCATTCAATACTAAACCGCACTCTGGTAGAGTTGACAAACTCACTGAACTGGGCATAAACCCCTATGTATCTCAATGGATTGCAAGTTGGCTCATAGACAAGACCCAGGAAGTCAGGACTGGTGACACTTCATTCACTAACACAAAGAGACTGGTCTCCAGCAGGGTACCTCAGGGGTCAATGCTAGGATTGCTCCTATCTGGCATCTATTTCTCATAGGTAAAGCCTAATGTTAAGGGCCTTTGGCTGAATACACAGATGACTTGAAATTGAGAGCTAACATAGATTCCTCCCATGACACACACATCTTACAAGAAGGTGTAACACAGACAAATGACTGGTGCTAAAGTCACTGACTAAAACTCAATGCCAAGAAATGCATTATAGTGCCTTTTGGAAAGAAATGCCACCCAGGCTATTTACTTCATCAATAAGACATTTCTAAAAGATGGCCCAGTAGTCAAGGATCTGGGAATGGGTCTATATTAGTTCACCGAAAGTTTTTTCAGTGAACACCTAATCATCGACCCCTATTCAGTGAAAATTGCTTCCACGATTTGCTTGCCCAACTACACAAATTTGCCCTTTTCTGCACTGTAGTGCAATCTTGGAGTTGGTATATATAGTTTGGGGTATGTAGAAGATGCAGCCCCCACATGGGGGGTGTGTGGGCAGAGACTCCCCCACTTGGGTGGGTTCAATTTAGTCAGATGTTGGTCTGTTGTGCTGTGGGGCAAGTATTTCCTTGCCCTTTGTAAATTCAGTGAATTGCAAAAGCGATTTTCTCTGAATATGGGTTGATGATTAGGTGTTCACTGAAAAAAACTTTTGATGAACTAATATAGACCACTAGGAACACATGTAGGCAGTAACCTGGCCTTTGACCAACATCTGTCTAAGGTTGCAAGAAAATCATTCTGTGTCACCCAATATATAACTAAGGGCATGGTATCCATGTCCAAGGAAGTCATAGTGCCACTCTATTTGGTCATTATCAGATCCATCATTGAGTATAATGCACCCTTTGTCATGCACCTAACCAAACATATGCAACAGTTGGAATGCGTAAAAAGCCTTAGCAGAAGAATCCATGGTATAAACACTTTGTTTATCACCTTAAAGCACTATCTTTGTACTCTGTCTCCTACAGGTTACTGATCTATGCCTGGCATACAAAGAATCCTCATATCCACCTCTGATGTACCTTTTGCACATTTGCAAAATGGACAGCATCACAACCACTTGAGCTAAGGATTTAAATTTTGCCTGTGACATAAATAGGACATGTTGGTGAGACAGATATGTGTCTCAGAGGAACCCCATGCTCTGAAACAGGGTAATCATCCATGTGAAGCAGAGTCCACACCTAACCATATTTAAGCATAACCTTGGACAGTGGATGGGAAATTGGAAATATGCTCTGGATATAGCCCCTATGTGTCTTATAGACAGAGGTAGCCAGTAGTACCCAAACTAACATACCTCTACCACATAACTGCTAGAAACTTTGTAACACACCCTCTCTGAATAAATGCTCATGATGCAGAGGGAGACAACTTGATTGGATTGAATGGCTAGGCTTATAGTGATCCTGGTGGTTATTAGACTAGTATATAAATATGAACCTTTGAACCTTTAAAACAGTGGAGAATGATGATGGGTTGCACTTTTCTTGTATTAAAAAAATAGGGTGTATATGTACAAGCAGTTATAACATGAAACTATGCCGGTTTTAATAAATCATTTGCAGAAATGATTTTCCTACTTTTCAATGTAGCACATAGTATAGTGCAGAATGCATAATGAAAATCTAATATATTATCACTCCTTGCATTGTATACTCTCACTTTATCCTCTGACCAGTAAAACCTAAGAGATTTCTCAAAAGTTTCCTTAAGGAGATAATCACTTTTTCATTATACAGTCCACTTGCTATATACTTTTGTGCAGATACATCTTTCTATCAGTATGATTTTTATATTTATTAAGAGATAAGGTATTGTAATTTCAACTGCAAGGCACGTTTGTATTTTTTTCTACTTCTGAATCTTTATGAATGGCATGCTTTTCTATCCTTGTGGTCTGGGGTACTAAAAGCTCTGTTAGTAGTTTTTTTTTCTTTTTTTTTTTTAGCAATTGTTCAGTGGCAACCACCAACTAGGCATGTTCATTTGCAGAGTACAGTTTTGTACAGTGGTAGTGTTTCTAATTTGTATTACACTTGACTGAAATATCAGCAGCTTTTGAATGCAAGTTCAATGATGTATGATTTTGTTAAAGATATGTTCAATAATATTGATGAAAAATGCATTTGACCTATGAGTGGCATTAGGGATCATAAAACAAAAACTAAAATGCAAAAGAAACATTCAGTACTATTTTTTTAACTGTTACCTGATCTTTACATCTCCATGAATAGAAATAAGGTTGGGAACATTATTCAGTATGTGACACAGAAAACAAATATTGAAAATTGTTTTATATTGCAATGGGTTTCCATAACCCAAACTATTTTCCTAAATCCTTCAATATATGTTGTCTTCAAAATATTGCTGTTCAGCAAGCAGTTACTGTTGCAGAAATCACAAATAGTGAAATAACTTCAACCTAAGTGCATTAAGCTATACTTCATTAAAATATTTTCTCACTTTTTCTCAGTTTGTTCTGAAGGCATTCTCAGAAATATCTTCCCATTATGAAATTATACCAGTTGCTACTTATATGCTTTATGACTTATGCATGATGCAGTAGTGAAGTTCCATCTCTTATTTTAATTATGCTTTCCTTTTTGTCTCACAAAATCAATTTCAAAGTGAAACCTACAGCAATTGAGTATAAACTATGTTACATTGGTTAAGCCATCTTACAAGGGTGAAATACAAATCCATTTTTCATTGATAGGGTGTATACATCCTAAATAATGGTTTTACATAGTAGCATTATGACAGATCTTGATAATCATCTAAAAAAATTGAGGTCTATCTGTCAAGCTAACAAGTAAGTTTCTTCTTAATTATAAAGCTTTATCAGTTTCCAGAAATGTTTTTTGTTGCAGAGATATCAGCCATGGTATCATTAATATTAAAAGAATTTCAGATAAAAATATTGTGACAGTGACTTAACAAAACAAAATTCCTTAGTAAAACATTATCAGTATAAGAAAAAAAGTTAATTTGTTTTATTTATTCATGGAAAGCTGCTTTGCTACAAGTCTATAACTTAACAATAATCTATCTGATGATAGTATGAACAATTTCTTCAGCTTCACCACATTTTCATTACAATAAGAACATGGCTATTAAACATATATTTTTTAATTATAATCAAAATACTTGATGATAGTAATAAAAGAAGATATCAAATTACATATTATATAAATTACTTATTTTGATAAGACTGCACAGATTTCTGAAGGAATCCCATCTATTCAAGATTAATTGATCATTTCACTATGATTGAGTTTTAGCTATTGTTTTAATAGTATAAACATTGAAATAATTGCCATTTCTTATTAATGTATTATAGCATTCTCCTTTACCGAATAACAAAGTCAATTTATAAATACTGTTATTCTGGGAATAAAATGTAATGTCATCAATTTATGGACAGCGCTGTTATTTTTGTTACTTAGAGTACCGCATATTTGATTCTTTGTAGCACTAGCTTTGACTTATCTAGCTCCTTGATGTCATGTGTAAGGTGTAGAAGGTTAATTTTTAATTTTATTTATTTTTTCTAATTGGTTTGCAACTTTGTCATCAATAAGTACTTGATATTCATTCACAGAATGCAGTTTTTTTCCCATTCTGAATTATAGCTTAGGAGTGTTACTTTGGTCAACTTTAGTGTATACTGAGTATCTTTTAACTGAGTGTCTGTTTATTTTAACTTTTTTCAATGAAGATGATTTTTCCCACAGAAAAATATTCTAAAGCATCCAAAACTACTTCATAAACAAATGTCTTCATAATCAACTTTGTCATTAAATAATGAAAGTTTTTACGTCTGTGTGAAACCATTATATAAAATATTTTATTTAACTAAATAAGATGGAATTATTGAGTTTGCCATGGGCTTTCGACAATTAAACTATAAATAAAAACTCAAGCCTTATGGTTAGAAAATGGGTAAAAAAAAGAACCTTGCATTAGTATAATTTAGACAAACAATTAGAAATGTAAACTACATCTATTATCACGTGAGTCTAAAGCAGAAGGGATATTAAATATAAAACAATAAGTTATCTTTTAATTCAAATCACTACAATTTATTAAATTTGAACTAAAATTCCAATTCCTTAATATTTTTGTAGAAATAAAATCTTGGAATTATCTTAGCATTAGTTTGAGCACTCTGACATATATAACTAAAATCATCAACTGTAATCATATGAACTCTTATATTATCTGAGATTATATTTACAATATCCATACTGACTTTATTTCTCAAATCTGGGAATCAATAAATATTACACAGATATTGTAATTTATTTTCATATTCAGTGATTACCATAGTAAGCATACTTTCATTCTTACTTTATGACAAATCAAACTTATATGTAACTGGATCATAGTTCATAAAAAACTTACCCTTCTGTTTTATTAAATGTTGATTAATATGATGATTATGATGATGATGATGATAAATAAATAAATAAAAACGTATTCACATCTTCATTCAAATGAATAGTTTATTGGAGTTAAAACAGTGTTGTGCAAAAATGTATGTGAACTATTCAAGATGTTTGCATTTAATGACATTCAGTGGAGATGATGATATGACACATGATTTCGAAATAACTCAGAAAGTGACATTTTCAGAAAACTAGTACCCTTAAAGCAAAGCAAACCAAACCAAACCAAATAAAGGTCCTAGAAAGATTGTACAAGGCAAAAAAAAAATAGTCAAATTAGAAAATAAACAATATTAGAAACAAAACTATAAATATTTTAGCAAATATTTGTAAATAAAGAAACCTTACCTACAGAAGTAAAATAAAGTTTTAAAATCTTGAAATGAGTGACTGTACAGACAATATATTTGCAAAATTCAGGTAATCTAACCATGAAAAAGTATATATATATATATATATATATATATATATAGGTTTATTATCAAAATGAAGAATGAAGGCGAGGCAAAAACAGGAATGTCAAATTTCAGTTGGCTGATTCCCATATTGCCGACATTCAATTTTGTGAGTGTCCTTTGCAGTGAATGCCATAATGCATTCATTGATACGTGGTTGATTTTATAAATAGAGATTGCAGTACAGTGTGATTTTGAAATTTTTCCTTCTCCTCACTGCAGTGCAATCTAAAATTTGGAATATATAATTTTCAGGGGGTGTTGGGGCACAGTCCCCTCAGTGGGGTGCAAGGGGGCTTGGACCCTTGCAAAAATGTGAATTTCAGTGTTGTGCAGTACTGCTGAAAAACAGGCTGGTAAGAGTATACTTAGCACACTGTTGCAGAATGTGCAGGGGAAAAGGACATTGAATAATGTTGAATTCACATAGGTCAGCATGGCATTTGGCATACTAAGCCAATTAATATACAGTACATCAGTAACATGAGTCACTAACATGAACAGATTACATTCTGAATTTTGAGGTTTTAATACTAAACCATACATGTATATAGATAGATAAATAGATGGATAGATAGATATAGATATAAAAGCTATCCATGGAATTCCATTTTCAATGTAGCAGACCTAAATTAGCTAACCATACGATTAAACTCTAAGCTCACCATACTGGAGAAAGAGCAAGAAAAAATACAATGTCAGTTGAGTCTGCCTCAACTATTTAAATTAAGTAATTTAATTAATTAATTAATTAATTAATTAATTAATTAATTAATTAATTAATAAAAGCTGCTATGTCTCCAAAAATAGTCTATCTTGTAAAATAATACACACTGTGGCAGTTAAACCTTTTAATGAATGCTTATTCCAACAGAAAAACTGTGTCTGATATATATGACACATAGACTAAAAGATTGTGAACCTCATTTAGTCACATTTGCATGCTGGCTCAATTTCCACAGCATAATCTGCAGCTTTCTTGGAGTTACTCAATTCCATGTCCATTAGTACCATACCCATCCTTACCTATTGTTACCAGTTTGCAACATATTTAGATGATTCGATGTTTTCCACATCGTATACCTGACTGTTCCTGGGCCTCTGATTAAACAGATAGGAGCTGCTTGGTTTGATGGTTTTCATCTCATGCTTACTTCCCTACATGGCCTTATTTTTTTTTCCTCTCCTGGATATTTTTTCCTCTATTAGCTGTGGAAGCTGACAAATACACTGGGCACTGATACAGCAAGCTTTTCAGTTTTATCCCCATTTTCATTTGCTGAGGTCCCATCTCTGAATACCTATTTCTCCAGCAAGTAATTAATTTAGATAAAATACATGCAATATTGTATCACTGATACACAGCCCCATATTTACCTGTAACCTCTATTATCAATTCAATTCAATTTCCTCAGCAATGCAGACTTCATTAATGCAACTTCCTCACATCCCTGTTTTGATTAGGTATGTTCCCTTTTAGTGGTTTCATGTTGTATGTTCCAGTACATTGATCCTCAGAATTATGAGAATGTAACTGCTTCTATAGTGCAATAAATACTTTGACTAAAATGATTGTACCTCAGGATAATCCCTCGTCTCCAAATATGACAATGCTAGATTTAATATATATAGGTTGAGGAAGGTAGAACAGGGGGCTTTTAATGTACATGGAAATGTTTTACATTCCACTGTTGCTTTATCAGAATTGCAGTTAATTACTTGCAGTATCCTGACTCTTAAATATCAAGTCATTAACTTTCAGTAGGTTATCTTTGTAAAATGTGGTTCTCCCATTAAGCTTGTAATAAAAGGGATACCCAGTGTCTATGACTTAGATAATGTTTATTTTTTGATCAGATGTTACTTATTTTCTCTCATCAACAGCATAAGCAGCTGATTTTTTTTTGTTTTGTTTTGGTGTTGCTAATTTAGTTGCAAATAATATAATCATGCCTGAAGAAGCCTGTTTCCAAATAATGAGACTTTTCTTCTTCGTCATCTTTCTTTTTTTTCTTTTTTGGTCCCACTTGGGACATCATTTAACTGGCCTGGATCTGCAGTGACAGACATGCATTCTAGGTCTGTCAGTTTATATCCTACCCTACATGGACTTAATCTGGTACTGCTGGGGAATGTCGTGGATCCTAAGGGTATCCTGGAGCTCAAATATCTTTTGCATCTATCCTATTTTTTTAATTTATATGGCCTACCCAGTCCCTTTCCCACCTCTTGTACTCAGTCACTACTTACAAGGGCAACTCCCCTGTTTAGATCTTGCCTCCCCTAAAGGAGCATCATTGATTAATGTCATTCTACCCAGGACAGGCACTCCCATCCTTCCTTTGCACCCCATCAATCCTGCAAACAGCTAATCAAACCTAGGTTGACTGGCTTGTGATCAGAGCTTTATCTGTCTATACCAACAAAGCTAAGTGACTTTTATTATTAATACTGTCTAGTTATTACTAGATAATTTGCATATATTTTTCAGCATGCACATATCAAATGTGAAGTATGTTATATCACAGAGAGAAAAGGAAATGCATTTGCTGTTTTGTGAACTCTACTTCAATCCCTACTTTTTTAGAGAATAATAATAATAAAGTCAGTTGTCCATTTCTGCTGCTAAAACTGCTCATAGGTTAAATTATGTCATCTCCCATGACTGTTACTCATATCTCCCAACTGTGCAGAATTACTCAGTTTTTACCGAGGTTTGGGGTTCAAATGAAGGGGTGCCACAATTCCCTAGTGTCACCCCTTCATTTTTTTCTTTTGTTTCTTAATGTTCACACTGTTAGAGCTGACATCAATTCCCTCATGGCTACCAACCTGTCAGATTTGAGCTCAAGGAGCTCACGCATGTCCAACAACAACTTTCGGGCTATATAGCACTAGGACTAATGCGGTGGTGGAATGAAGAATTTGGAAACTAACATTTGGGTGTGTGTGTAAGGAAACTAACTCTGCAGCAGACTCCAAGTAAGGAAACTAACTTGGAGGTGTGTGTGTGTGTATGTGCATGTGAAAATGCCCCCCCATATAACACACCTGGTTACTAGAGGTGCTCAGGTTCAAACCCTGTACCTTGAGTACAGGATAAAATGAGCCTAATGTCCCTAGCCACCACCACTTATGATCTTTGCCCAGGTTTTTGTGCCAAGAGTTGAGAGCTATAGTGAGAACTGAATTTGTATTCCCCCATTATTGGCTTTGTTTGTGCAGGTTCTTTGTGCTAAGAGGTTGAGAGCTGTGGTGAGAAGTGAGAACTGAATTTGTATTCCCCAATTATTGGCTTTGTTTGTCCAGGTTTATTTGTGCTAAGAAGTTGAGAGCTGTGGTGAGAAGTGAGAAATCAATTCACTAAATGATAGCCATTAAGTTTCAGTCTTCCTATTTTTAGAAAGCTGCTGATCTGGCATATTGGTATGTTGCTCTGACTGTAGTACATATGGTCCTGGGTTCAAGACCTGCCAGTGAAATACATGGTGATAACACAACATTTTATTCTAGCAACTTCACAAAATTATACAAGCAATGTTTAAAATGTGTCCCTGGTAAGTCCCTAGCCACCACCACTTGTGAGCTTTGTCTAGTTTTTTGTGCTAAGAGTTGAGAGCTATAGTGAGAAGTGAGAAATGGATTTGTATTCCCCCATTATTGGCTTTGTTTGTCTAGTTTTTTTGTGCTAAGAGGTTGAGAGCTATGGTGAGACGTGAAAAATGAATCCACTAAATGATAGCCATTAAGTTGTAGTCTTCCTATTTTTCAGGAAGCTGCTGATTTGGCATAGTGGTGTGTAGCTTTGACTCTAGTGCATAGGGCCCTGGGTTCAAGACTTGCCAGCAAAATGCATGGTGGTAACACATTTTATTCTAGCAACTTTACAAAATTATGCAAGCAATGTTTAAAATGTGTCCCCTGGTTTTTGACCTTTTGTCCCCCCCAAAAAAAAATTTAAATTGAAAATAAGTGTGAGAAGCTGTGCAAGATGCCAATGGCTTACACTACTGTCATTTTATTTATAGTGTGGATGTGGAAGTGGACTTTTATGATGGAAATGTTCTGAATTGGGCAATTTTGTCATTATTGGTTCATGCATTTTGTTTCGTTGCCTACAGTGCAGTCTACTGGTAAAAATGTTCAAACAATAAATTTAAAATGCACTCTGTCTAACAAGTGTGCTGTATTATACAAGGAATATAATTTAATAAAGTCAGGAAGGTTTATCAAAGAAATGAACACATGTATGCTTTTTTGTTTTGTATGTAAGGGGCCAATGATTTGAAAACAGCCCAAAGGTAATCTTTATCCACCACTGGCCAGATGCATTTTCTTTGGTTGGGATGTGTTTTTCAATGCTGTTTCAATGAATGTGAGTTTCAAGGGCAGAGACGTTTTAATGCCAAGTCTATTTTCATTGTGAGACAGTATTGCTTTCTTTACCAGATGTCTATTAGTGTTTGTGCATTGTTGTGCTGTAAAATGTAAAAATAAAATCCAAATAATCATTGTAGACGTAATGCAGTATACACACATAAGTGTTTATGGTAACTGGGGCAAAATAGCCAGGTAATGGGACATTGGAATGGCTGCAGGGGGACTCTGGTGCCATATTTTGGTTGTCTCTTCTTCAGTTTGCATTTGAAAGTTGGTAGCCCACAATTCCATTGGAGTGAGTGGGGTTATGTAATTATGTATGCAGATTAGATGTTAATCAGGGTACAGATTTGTACCTATTTTTCATGGGCCTTGTCCACATTTTTGATGTTTCCAGGTTGAGAGGTATGCTGTTATTATTTAATCAAGGATACGTGGTGGGGCATGAAATGTTGTTTAATTGGTTAAGCATACTTTTTACAGGCAAGGTTTTTTTAAAGTATGAAAATAACAAGTGTTTCCACCACAGTAATGAGCAAAGTACACTGCATCATTCTACTGCTGCTTGTAGATCAGTACACGGGCTTCATGCTGTGAGGTGCTAATGATGTTTTTTTTTCTTTAGTCCTAAGTCTGGCTCACTTAGGCTTAGTTTACAAAGTATATGGCTCCAAGCAATTCAATTAATCAGATGCTTCTGGGTCATCTCTTAAAAAAAGAGCTATATGTAACTTTTAGTTTGGTTTTACATGTTAAACAGATAAACATAATGCAACATTCCTTTCTTTTATGGCAGAATCTGGGGAGTGCAGTTTAGTTATGAAGGAAGAAAACTCCAACACAGATTTGCTCAATTATTTATTAATGCAAAACATACAAATGCAAAGCTTTCAGGAGCTATCCTTCATCAGTGCTAACAGGTGAATAAAATGTAACTTAATTTATAGTAAAATCAAAGAAATCACTTCACACAGCCATACAAGAAAAGCATATGCATATATATCAATCAAAAATGTCATTTAAAATCATACATAAACAACATCAATGATATTGCATTTGCTTTTACCTAAAACAGTTTTGATAATAATGGCACTGTTCAGGCCAGGGAACACATCAGCTTTAAGTCTTAGGATCCAGTTATACTCATTGACTTCTAAAATATTGATCATGTCACCTCCTCTAAGATTCTTATATATAACGTCAATAGCTCTAAATTTAAATTCATGAGTAGAATCAGTATCTAGAATATACTTTGTTAATGCATTTGCTTGAACATTCCTATGTAAGTTGGATTTATGCTCAATAATGCGAGCTTTGAGTTTATGGCTACATTTACCAATATAAAAGCAGGAGCACTTTGAGCACATTCCTAAGTAAACAACATAAACAGTGTTGCAAGTAGGATAAGAGTAAAAATTATACAATTTCCCTGTTACCGGGTATATATAAGTAATACTACTAGGAATATCCCTACAAGAACTACAGTTGTACCAAGGAAATGTTCCAAGCTTATTAGTAACCTTACCACCATTCTCTATATTTAGATCTTTATAGCATAATCTCCTCTTCAAATTCTTAAAGGTCCTGTAAGCAAAATTCGGTCTTTCATCTATCAAACATTTCAACTCAGGCATAGTTGTTAAAATATTCCATTTTTTTGTATTTCTATTTTTATATCATCGGTCCTTCTATTTATGGTCACATACCTAATTCTACCCTTGCTTGATGATGGGTGTCTGTCATTGTCCAAATTACAGGTCCCAAGCTCACTAAAAAGGTTTTGCTGTTCTACCACTATCATTCATTACTCCATTCATAGTTTCCTTGTTGCTGTCACACTATGTCCCTTCTCCTGAAATTCCATAACCATTTCCTTCATTTGCTCCCTACATTTAATTTCATCAGTATTTAGTCTACTAACCCTAGAACGTTGGACTTTAACTATTCCTTTAAGCACATGTGGGGTGTGCATGCTTTTCCTATGAGTATATTTATTTGTATCTACCTGCTTCTTATGAACACCTGTACTTATCATCCCCAAATTGTTTTCTAATTTCACATCTAAATAAATTATTTCTTCAGTAGAACATCTCATTTTAAATAAAAAAAAAATCAGTAGTACCATCTAAATACTCCACATACTTTCTCAAAGTTTCTTCATTTCCTATCCAAATTAGAAAACAATCATCTACGAAACACTTACAGAATAAGACATTCATATTTAATGGATTTTTATCACTACACATGAATTCAGTCATGCACTGATTCAATACTAAATTTGCATAGATATTTGCCATTGGAGTACTCATTGCTATATCAGCAATCTGCAAATATGGTTGACCTTCAAAAATGAACTCATATTTAGTTAGGACCATTTCAATCAACAGACAGACATTTTTGATATCCCTTCCTTACATATCAGTATTCATGCTGAGAAAGTTACATATGGCATTCAACCCATAATCATTATGGATTACTGTAAAAAGTGAATTGATATCTAATGTGAACAATAAAAATCACTGACCATATTTTTGCTAAACCAGTCACAAAGCTTAGACAAGAAATCACCTATATCCTTAATATAGCTATGACAATGAACAAGGTATTTGCTCAAAAAGGTCTGTAAGTATATTGACAGTGGTTCTGTGACCCACTCCTTTCCTGAGACTATAGGTCTCATGGGGGGGGGCATAGATTTATGTATTTTTGGTAACCCACATATTATTGGGGGTTACTGCGTATGGAACAGTAAAAAATTAAAAAGATCTAGGGAAATATCATCCTGCAACTGCATATCATCAATCTTCATATTCACATCTGCTGTACACTTCCTAACATGGGTGAAATTAATTTTTTTTTTTAAGTGTTTCTGTCCTATTAAAACTCATGCATATGCTTAACATAATCATTCCTATTCATGATCACAATCATGATCACTTGTTAGTACTGATGAAGGGTAGCTCTTGAAAGCTTTGCATTTGTGTGTTTTGCATTAATAAATAGTTGAGTGTGTCTGTGTTGGAGTTTTCTTCATTGGTATCATTATTTATTTTCCAACACAGTTTAACATAGTATTCCTTTTATTCTTTGTTTTAATTATTGTTTTTGGGATATTCTCTGGATGCTTTTGCTATATTTGAGCATTACACAGCCTATAATGGAAATGAAGAGAGGGTCCTTCCTATCCATCTCAAATTGTTCCTTTGCAAAACTCATTGCTGAAATCGGATAATCCGTTATTGCTGCATCTAACTGCTTCTGATATGGAGAATATGAGAGCCATTGCCCAAAGGACTGATAATCTTGGTAATCTCATTACTGCTCTTGAAAGAACTTTAAGAAGTACCAATGAAACTTTCAAGAATTTCCAATGGCAACGGCTGAGCTCTTTAGCTTATTTGGAGCTTGGGGTTGTGCATCAGGGCTTACATATACTTAAAATGCCAGCATATGCAAATACCTATCCGGAACTTCTGAGGAGATGGCAACAGTTTAATTTGAAGTTGAGCGCCAAGCATATGGAGCTCATGAATGAGTGTTTTTCTGATATTGAAGTGTAGCTAACTGACGAGATCACAAGAGATGAAAAAGAACTTGTGTCTATACCTACTACTGACAACTCGGTGAACATCTACCAACAAATGGCAGATAGACTGCTAGCTTTGAAATGAAACTTGAAATTCTAAAAAAAATGAAAACTGTTAAGGGACATAAATGATTTTATACTAGGTTACATTTTTACAAACAACCTCGGACTGAACCGAAAAACTTGATAAAAACAAAAAACAACAGTGGCCAGCAAACTTGAAAGGAACCCACACAGCCAAATCAAATTTAGCACTTTCTTTCACCTTTATTTTAAACGTGAACTTCTTCAGAAAAAACGGGAGATCTCCCTTACTCCCGTTTTAAATGAAATAACAGGAAATGATGTAAATAATACTTTACCAAATAATTCCTTAATAAATACTGATAATTCAGAGTCAACAATGACAATTCAAAAAATATATATGTAATATGTCATTGTTAACTACACATTAATTCTTTAAAAATGACTTGGTGAAAATTTCTTTAAAAACAACTTTTTACATAATTACACTAGTTGTTTGGTTTCAGAACTCTTTGTAACATATTGTAAAATAATACTTAATAGTAGGCAATAATAATAAAAAAATAATAATAATAAAATTTCCTTTTACTTGTGTGTACATGATCTTTGACTTCAGAAGTACAATATTGATTGTGAATGGCAATTACACCATTCATCACAAATGTAACTTCAGTAGTGTTCTTTCTATTTCTCATATAAATATTTTTAACAAGAACTTCAAACCTTTGTTTCTTTTTAAATAACATTCCTGGTAATTCCAAAGACTAACGGTGTAAAAACACTAATACATGTGTTTACAAAAGTGTGATTTTTTTTTTTTTTTTTTTTTTTACTTACTTACACACAAAAAAATATATGTGCATGTGCATGTGCATTGTTCATGCACATATACTCTCATTATTTGGTAAAGTATTATTTACATAATTTCCTGTTATTTCATTTAAAACGGGAGTAAGGGAGATCTCCCATTTTTCTGAAGAAGTTCACGTTTAAAATAAAGGTGAAAGAAAGCGCTAAATTTGACTTGGCTGTGTGGGTTCCTTTCAAGTTTGCTGGCCACTGTTGTTTTTCATTTTTATTAGGTTACATTTTTTTCACTGCCAAAAGATGCAAAAGTCAAAAAGTCTTGTTGCACTTCAAAAGGAAATATGTAAGATTTGGATACTTTTTCTAATGATATCCAAGAACAGTCACATGGAGCCAATTGACACTCACAATTTAGAGCAGGAGCCAATAGGAATGAACCTGTTATAACTGCCCCATCTAAGGGTAATTTTAGTGAAGTACATGTATCCAAGGACACATCCAATCAAAAGCAGTACTTGAAAGCACTACATCAAAATGGTGAATCTGTATTCACTCAGGAATTGGTTTATCCATCTACCTCCTGACAAGTCCAATCCAACACAGGTTATCATAGTGGCAAGGTTTTTCCAAGGTTTTATGAATTGCAACATCAAATTTACTGGAGAGACTTGAGGTATGACCATGGAATAAATCGAAGGGAAGGTTGCAGCAATGAGTAAGCATAAGGGAGACAAAAATGAAGAATGACAGTCTTCTTTACAAAGCAACGTAGTTCAGTAGAAACAGTAAATTTAAACTCTAGGAATATTACAAATCATTCAGACTATGTTTTAACTGTGGCAGATGCTAGGTTTTTGAGTAAAGGTCTACAGTTTATACCCAGCGGGGCAGACAGCATTTCCGAAGCTTTGACTGATTTGAAAGTTTTTACTAGAAATCTTAACTTGAAGCTTATTTTTAAGGATACCTTACTACCTGATAATAATGTTTGCAAAAAAATCAAGTGATTTTTATATCCAATGGCTGTCCGATAATTACTATATTTCATGATTTATATGAGCAAGAGCTTAGAACACTTTATGACACTAAAGCAAGACAAAAGGTTCATAGTTTAACTAATGATGAGTATGAGGCACCCCATTATCTGCAATGTAATCCTGACATAATTATTAAAGAAGCAGATAAAGTGTGTCACTGTGATCCTGAACAAGAATGATTACATTAAATATTTGCATGAGTTTTATGTCATGGAAACCCTTTTAAAATTTTGATTTCACTGATGTCAGTTAAGTATGTAGCAGATGTGAATATGAAGATTTATGATATGCAGCTGCATGGGGATATTTCCCTAGATCATTTTATTTTTTTACTGTTCCATGATCAGTAATCCCAATAATATATGGGTTACCAAAAATACATACATCTTTGACCCACCCTCCTATGAGACCTATAGTTGCAGGAAGGGGATGGGTCACAGAACCACTATGAGTATACCTAAGGACTGTTTTGAGCAAATAGCTTGTTCATTGCCATAACTATATTAAGAATACAGGTGATCTATTGTCTAAGCTTTATGACTAATAAAGCAATAATGTGGTTAGTGATTTTTTTATTGGTAACATTTACAGTAATCACTAATGATTATGGGTTGAATGCTATACATGACTTCCTCTGCATTAATATTGATATGCTAGGAAGGGATATTGAAAGTATCTGTCAGTTGATTGAAACAGTCCTAACTAAAAATGCATTCATTTTTGAAGGTCATCCATATTTGCAGATTGCGGGTATAGTCATGGGCACTGCCATGGCAAATACCTATATAAATTTAGTACTGAATCAGTGGGAGAGTGAAGTTATTTATAGTGATAGAAATCTATTAAATGTGAATGTTTTATTGTATAAACATTTTGCAGATGACTGTTTTCTAATTTGGAAAGGAAATGAAGAAACTTTGAAAAGGTATGTGGAGTATTTAGATCGTACTACTGATTTTTTAAAATTTAAAATGAGCTACTCTACTGATGAAATCATTTATTTAGATGTGAAATTAGGCAAAAATGCAGGGATAATAAATGCAAGTGTTCACAAGAAGCAGGTACATGCAAATAAATATATTCATAGTGAAATTATGCATGCCCTACATGTGTTTAAAGGAATAGTTAAAGGCCAGCTAACTAGGGTTGGTAGATTAAACACTGATACAATTAAATACAGGGAACAAAAGAAGGTAATGGCTATGGAATTTCAGGAGAAGGGATATAGTAAAACAGCAACAAGGAAATTATGAATGGAGTAATGAATGGTAGTAGTAGAACAGCTAAGCCTTTTTAGTGAGCTTGGGACCTATAATTTGGACACTGACAGACATCCATCATTAAGTAAGGGTAAAATTAGATATGTGGCCACAAATAATAGAAGGACTGATGATGTAAAAATAATAATACAAAACAACTGGAATATTTTAACAACTATGCCTGAGTTGAAATGTTTGATAGATGAAAGACCATATTTTGCTTACAGGAACTGTAAGAATTTGAAGAGGAGATTATGATATAAAGCTCTAAAATAGAGAATGGTGGTGAGGTTACTAATAAACTTGGAACATTTCCTTGTTATACTTGTAGTTGTTGTAGGGATATCACCGGCCATATTACTTATATACAACCAGTAAGAGAGAAATTGTATAATTTTTAGTGTTATGTTGCTTGCAATACTGTTTATGTTATTTACTTAGGAATGTTCTCCAAGTGATCTTGTTTTTATGTTGGTAAATGCAGCCGCAAACTCAAAGATCACATTATTGAGCATAAATCCAACTTACATAGGAATGTTCAAACAAATACATTAGTGAAGCATGTTCTAGATACTGATTCTACTCGTGAATTTCAATTTAGAGCTATCGATGTTATATATAAGAATGTTAGAGGAGGTTAGATGATCAGTATTTTAGAAGTCAGTGAGTATAACTGGATCCTAAGGCTTAAAGCAGATGTGTTCCCTGGCCTGAACAGTGCCATTATTATTGAAGCTGTTTTAGGTAAAAGCAAGTGCAATATCATTGATTTTGTTTATGTATGATTTTAAATGATATTTTTGATTGATATTACTGATTTATTTATTTATTTGCATTTGTTTACCAAGATTTTCCACTGGGCCATAAGAGCCCATTTTCAGTGGAGGTCCAAGGAGAAAAGCTCCACATTAAGACAGTATATACAATTATATAGTACATATACGTCACATTATAATAGAATATAATAGAATTATAATAGAACAGCATACAGAGAATGCATGATATACTACATACAATAGATTCAGTACATGTACAGAAAATCAGTTGCAAAGAAC
This sequence comes from Protopterus annectens, assembly GCF_019279795.1. NCBI lineage: Eukaryota > Metazoa > Chordata > Ceratodontiformes > Protopteridae > Protopterus > Protopterus annectens. The sequence continues at coordinate 42,880,323 of NC_056742.1, read as the reverse complement.
AATAAGGTCAAACATACTTTGCTAACAGATGCATTTCACACAATAGATTTAAAACATTTATAGAAATTCAATTACAGGAAACACTAAGGTAAAGATACACTATGCAGAAAATTTCCCATTACTCGACTGTAGTGCAATCTCAGAGTTGGTATATTTAGTTTGGGTGGTGTGGAGGGGGGGGGGGGCGAAGCAGCACACTTTGTTATGTTTTAAGTGGTATGTTGTGTTTTGTAAGTTCACAGATTTTTTTCCATGGGAAAAATACGGTGAATTTGGGTTTTGCTCTTTTAAGATTTTGGTCTGTATGTGTCAGCAAAACGGCATTCACTGTAATGCCATTTTGCTGACATAATATAGACACAAGGTTTTTTTTTTTGGGGGGGGGGATTGCTAAATCATTTAAGAAAAATTTCTGGAGAAAGTTTAATCATGCCACACCACTGAATGGAGTTTGTAGCCAAAGTATCATGAGGAATTTTACTTCCCCAAAGTTGGTTAACTTCTTTCCAAAGTATAAAGGGGAATGTATGAGAGCAATTTGTTTCTTTATTTGGAGATTTCTTTCATGCCTTTTGACAGACTTCTTGGCTAGGTTATAAAAGACTATAAAGGAGGTGCAGTTGTCACTTGTGAGGGTCTATTTCCATTTCTTCCAAGCTTCATCCTTTAGAGTTAAAACATGTTTGAGTTCACTGGGTAGCCATTCTGTTTTGCTGGGTTTATAAAAGGTGTGGATAAGTGGGAAGAATTTGTTTTGCAGCTGGAGTAGAAAGTTGGCTAGTCTTACAGCTGCTATATTAGAGTAATGCATGGAGAGTATATGGTTCTAGATGTGGGCTGTGAGAAAGGTTGAGTTTGTCTACATTCATGCTACTCATTTTTCTTATGACTTCTAATATTGGTAGTAGTTTTATAGGATGGTTGACAACTCTAAAGATGACTGGGCCATGGTTGCTTAGTGATGGTGACAGAATGTTTATACTGGAGATGGGGTATAGAATGTTTTTTATAATCAGGTTGAGTGTGGAGTGTTTGGAGGACCAGAGATTACGTCTTATTGATTCTTTTATGAGTTGAAGGCAACCTAGGTCTGTTGGGAAAATATACATATCAGATGAAAGAGGGCTGAGATAATTAATATCGAAGTCACCTAGAATGATTATTTTATTATTTTGGGGACAATTGCTAATGATGTTAATGATTATTTGGAAGCAATCTCTCCTTAGCCTAAACAAGCAAATAAGAGCACTAGTGAAATCTTCCAAAGCAAACTTCGAGTCCAAATTGGCCACATCCACTAGAGACAATCATAAGGCCTTCTTCATGTATGTCCCTAACCTCAATGTTAGCATCCAGATCCAGATCTGTTCAGAACTGGTGGTCAAGGACAGCACATACACAAATGCAGTAGATATAGCAAACTTGCTGGCTGACAGATTCAGTGAAAATTTCGCCCCTTTGTTCCCCCCAACAGTAAATCAGGACATTCCCACTACCTACCCCCTTCCCCTTATATCTAAGGATCAGGTCATCACTGCTCTCTCAAAGACAAAAAATGCAGCCTCCATGGGACCTGATAACATCCCACACTGCATCCTACATAAACTCAGGCAGGAACTTGCAGTACCATTAGGCGCCTTATTCAACCAAAGCCTGAGTACCGGCTTTGACCCAGCTGAGTGGAGGATGGCCACTGTCATCCCTTTACACAAAGTTGGAGTGTCCACCAATCTGGGAAATTATAGACCCATCAGCCTAACTAGCCTGATCTGCAAGGCCATGGAATGGATTATCATGGAACCCATTAACAAGGACATTGGCAACCTCCAAACATTCGATCCCACACAGTTTGGCTTCATCAAGGTAAGGTCATGTCTGTTAAATTTGGTTGACTTTTTTGACACAGTCACCAAAGAAATGGATGAGGGGAAGACAGTGCACACTGTCTACCTTGACTTTGCCAAAGCCTTTGACACTATTCTCCACTCAGGCATAATAGATAAACTCTCTCAACTAGGCATTAATTCATATGCTACCAGATGGGTAGCTAACTGGCTCACTGATAGAACCCACATTGTCAAAATAGGGGATACCACCTCAAGCAGTAGATCCGTATCAAGGGGTGTACCTCAGACTTCAGTCCTGGGGCTTCTTTTATTTGGGATATAGTTTTCTGAGGTGTATGCCAAAACCAGTGGATTATGGCTGACCAAGTTTGCAGATGACTGCAAGCTGGGTGCTGTCATAAATTAACCTAGTGACATGGACATCCTACAAGAGGGTCTCAGCCAAACAAATGACAGGTGTGAGAAACATGGCCACAAGCTGAATGCAAAAAAATGCATCATCATCCCCTTTGGGGAGAGTGATGTCCCCACAAATTACTACATTAATAACAATGTCCTTAGCATGCAGTCAGTCAAGAGGGATTTGGGCACCCAGATTGATAGCAACCTGGCTTTTGACCACCATGTTGCTTCTATTCTATGGAAAGCTTTCTACATGGCTCACCTCATATGTGAGGGCATCTGATTCAGGGACAACAGGTCCTAACATCCTGGTATTTCCCCCTTATAAGGCCCATTATTGAGTACAATGCCCTATTTGGGATGTACCTCACAAAGCACATGCATTAGCTGGAGAGACCACAGAGGTCCCTCACCAGGAGAATTCAGGGCCTCAAAA